>NC_091117.1:44062500-44362500 GCF_040183065.1 Periplaneta americana | reverse complement strand
ATACATACATACATACATACATACATACATACATCTCCCAGTACTTGGGATAACTCACATGGTTGTAGTATCTTCGTTGTCACCATAATTTTGAGGGCAAGAAGTGCATCTTACTCTCTGAGAATTTTGTGTTATAGATGTAGAATTATGCATGGAAGAAAGTATCAAGTGTTGCGGTATGGAGAAATTGGAGGAAAGCCAGCATCTCTTAATAATGAACAAATACACCGAAATTAAAATACCGGAGAAAATTGCTAAAATAAAAAATAAAAGGGCGGGATTATTAAATGAAAGTAAACAAGTAAATTCAATTTTGGCAAGTATGCATTTTCTAGACTCACCGATAATAACATTTTTGACTTGGTTAGAAACTACTTGGCTATATTTTTTATTTCTAAATTTAATAGTTTTGAAGATACGACAAAAGAATACTATGAAATAAAATTAAGAAATGAAGGCTTACCAACGAGAAAGAGCTTATACGAACTATGTAAGTATTTCTGTACCGAGAGAGGAATGGAAGATACTAGAATAAAAGAAGATGTATATATGTTGGCTGCACATTGCACATTGACACGTGAAGTACAACTTAGGCAAGTGAACAAATACTAATGTAACAACATACTGAAGTGAGTTGAGTCTTGCACAAAACTAGACGCAAGTGTGCAAGATAAGACATCTTATATTAAATATTTAAATTGTAGAAATTGTATTAAAAATGGTATATCTATGTGTAAAATTATAAAGTGTGTAATGTATGGTTTTAAGTCATTATATGTATATACTTTTTCTGTGAACTATAATATAATAAATAAATATATAGATATATATTATTTATTTATTTCTTCTTGTAACCACTACAGGTTGCCATAGACAAAGAGTACCATGATACAATAAATAAAGTAAATGCCTTGACGCTTGATGATACATTGTTTGTTAGAATGAAAAACAACAATTTGAATGAGATTGAAACAAGTGATAATAAACGAAGTAACGTCAAGGAGATGCGAATTAGTCATGGTCCATATGTATGATGCCTGAAAAATAGCTATTGAGCATTTAAGTGCTGCAATTGTTAGATCTCTTTAAATATCTTTATGCAGGCCAAAAGATTTACAGAAGTCGACTAGGAACCGGGGTATGGTCCCACGGGCTCCTATCATTAGTCCCGTAATGACGATGGATTCCAGATGGTATTTGTCCTTATAAAAACTGATGGAAGGTTCATATATATTCCTATTTCCTCGTGTACTTCTTCTGGCTGGTGTTCATGCGATTCGAATCTCACAGTAGGGTCTATGATGTAACCTTCAAGAGAGGGAGGTTTAAATGCAATAATGTCGATTCTTCGTTTACTGCCCTCACTGGATATGCCGTGTACTTCTTCATATACTGAATAACATATATACACACAATCTGAGAAATATGGCTTGCCCTATAATTGAATTCCTACCATAATCAGCGATATACCAAATTTGTGTATGATAATAGAGCTACGAAACATATTTTCCGAGTTGTGTGTCCTATTCTAATCCAGATCATATATGACAGATTGTTCAGCCTTGTGGGCTTTGAAGGCAACAAATTCATTATTTTCACTATGCTGCCATCTAGCGACTGCCAAAGAAGTCACGTTTTAATGTAACTCTCATTAGAATTACATGGAGCAACTACACTTCCATCTAACGGTCGTTACTAATCGACAGTGGCGATCTTGATAGCTGTTCTCTTCCACATGTTACCGTTTTTAACATGGGGATAGTCATCTGTTATTATATTACAGTCTAGTATATACAGTCACGAAGCTTGACTTTATGAGGGTACTAGGAACAATAGACTGTGCGGGTACTATTTCACATTGTCTGCGATGAGGCGATAGTAGCTATCCTAGTGGTTAGCAACTATCTATGGATGCATATTTACTACGTATTGAGCTTCGTGATTGTACAGGGACATCATTTTATTTTTACTTCAATTTTTATTGTATCTGAGTTTTTTAATGTACTTCACTCCCACACCTTCTACTAATGAAGTTCAACCGTCCTCCATATAGATCCAAGACCGCATATATAGTCATAGTAGCCTTACGGTCATAGTGAACAGTACCGGTACGTTCCAAAAATATGTTCGCGTTTTCCAGTGACGAAAGAACTTCCAATATTGAATCATTTTCGCACAGGTACTGTCGTCCATTTGCCTACGTCACATTCCGGTTTGCCCCACCTGCTTCTATTCGCCTCTCTGTAAAGTCTAGTGGCTGGGCTGTCTTAGCTCTTTTCTGAGAACATTAATTTCTGCTATGAATTGGACGTCTACGTAATATTATACCCATACAATTGTTTAAAATAAATAAAAGGGCCTCGTTAAGTAATTAATTGTCACGTGATTTCCTCCCTTTCTATAACCCTGCGACATAACCACTTGGACGGACAGTAGATAGCATGCCTGAGTAATTTTATCTTTTCGGATCGGGCAGAAGTCAAGACTGAATTTACAGTACGTAAGGTACTCTTTTATAGAGTAGGTGTAGAATTATTTCAACATGAGTTACTGATACGAAGTATGAACCTGGTAATTGGAATTACGTACAATAGTCTATATTGCGATAATATGCACATTAGAACTGAAGCCTGTATCGAAATGAACGACAACCATTTTAAAAAATGTGTTTAAATATCCATATTATGATTATTTTTCAATTTAACTTCATTCTCTATAGTGTATGCTAATGTGCTGTAGACGGTATAATATACACTGGATAATGAATACGTCCGCATGTACAGCTCAGTTCGTGAGTAAAAACATTTATTGTTAATATTGTACTGTATTTTGATTAAATAAAAACCTAATGAAAATTATCAAACTTAAAAGCGTGATATTTCCTAGTTTACGTAAATGGATGAACTACTTTTCTTCCCTCCTATTCCTAGTAAAGTTTGTTTGTATATTACGCCAGTATCGAACTCCATTCGTGGAAGGGGATAGCAAATGGTGTTTACGGTTCTAAATCGTTGATCCAAAAGTATAGCCAGAAATGTTAGTAAAAATAAAATGATGTCCCTGTATATACTAGACTGTGTTTATGTGCTACCGTCCACACCTGTGGAGTAACGGTTAGCGCGTCTAGCCGCGAAACCAGGTGGCCCGGGTTCGATTCCCGGTCGGGGAAAGTTACCTGGTAGAGGTTTTTTCCGGGGTATTTCCTCAACCCAATATGGGTTGTTGGACCCCGTACTCATTTCACCGGCATTATCACCGGCATCTCATTCAAACGCTAAATAACCTAAGATGTTGATAAAGCGTCGTAAAATAACCTACTAAAATAAAATATATGCTACCAGGGATCCTACTAAACTCCAATAACGGCGTATCGTCTCATCTTTTGTGAAGAGTCCCGGCAGAAGTGTAGGGTTGAACAATTTGAGTTCCCGTTTTCAGAACGGGTTGTGCTTCCCGAAAGTCGATCTCGATATGAGAAGTTTTGTGTCAGGGGCATCGCAAGTGTGCCGTAGACCCGTCTCTTTTTTGTTTCTTCACGATCCGCACTGACCCGATATGCCCTATTAAATTAGGCGGAATCGAACATTGAGCTCACATATTACATGTTAATACACATCGTGTGTGTAAAGGGCATACAGCATTAACACATTTGCCTTAGGGGTCACATACTCGGCGTTTACGAGTCTGGGGCACTCTTAGCTATCACGTGCTCTAATGGAGGCACACCTTCACGTTTAAAACAGACGCCGATCGTGCTTATTTAACGGCGCAACACTCCCCCCTTTCAAATATATGAACTACTCCGAATTAGATAGCATTATGATTTGTAGCGATATGGAATGCATTGTACGGTTGCTCAAGAAATTTCTAGCAAGACAAACGCGCGTAGGTTTCTGCAGATGAGAGCGCCTCTTGCCATGGATGCAAAGTTCACATACAGAGAGAAGAAAAATTACAGACATTCAGAATAAGTAATTTATATATCAGAACGATCTTGTAACACTGTAAATACACTTGGATTATTCTGTCCACAAAAAACAAACTCTTTAGTTCACATGATTATATGTGAGGCTATTTTCTTGGATTATGGAGCAGAGAATTTGGGTTCAATTCCACGTATCGTTAAATGTTTTGTTGCGAGATCGTGCGTATTTGCCTAGTTTCCGCACAAAACCAATCCGCGGAAAGTCTAAAATTCCACATTCAGTATTCCCAACCTAACACACATAACAATTTCCCTCTTTTTACCGCTTAAGTGACATATTGATTTTACTGCTTTAGGCTTTAAACATATTATTTTTAGAGACGTTCAATATAGTAATAATTATAAACTGGAAACTTACCACTGCAATTTCACCTAAATTGCACTGTTAATTATTGTTTTTAAATATTTGCAAAAATTAAGTAAACTCTACAACTCCGCTAAAGTTACTGCATTCGTGATGCAAGTAACATTAAGGAACCCGTGAAAAAATCAACAAATCAACTTGCCGATGTTTTTACTGCAATATGTTATATAAATAATATTGTTAAAATATTAAAATTAAAAATACTCGTAAATCATTACATAACCTTACAGTTTGTTTTAAGTTCGCATTTATAGAATGGGGGGGGGGGGAAGACAGACGCATGTCACGGCCTGCTGAAGTATAGTAAACACAGAAAACATTTTAAAGCAACAATGTTGAAGATAGATATTTTTGTTTTGCAAATTTGCCGTCATTGAACAGAAACCAAGATGGAGATTTCATTGCAACTAATTAGAAATTCCTCTTTCAGGTATGTAATAAACGATCTTCGCACAAAATAATGTACGATACACGATCGGTATGTTTTCTTTCAATTCTCGGAAATTAAAAAAGCTCAACTACGTTTGGCTTTTTCAAACTTTTCCTCGAACATGAAAACTTCAACATACCGCTCTTGTAACGCATATTACTATTTTTACACGATTGTGTTTTTGTAATATTTACAGTTATTGTTGTTACACATTGAAAGTTAGAATTCCCACACAGAAACTTGTTGCTAGGGAAACCATTCTTCATAACGTAAAAGTATATTGAAATAGACTCATTATAGTGGACTTATTATTACTTAGTTACATTAGAATTAGAGTCTGGCTGGGCGGAAGAGAAGGCCTACTGGCCTTAGCTCTGCCAGATTAAATAAATAAATAAATTATTATGTCCTCGCAGTTCTGCGAAGGCTTTGGAATAAATAATATTGCTAAAAATATGATCGTGCAAAAAAATTTTGTACAATAGACGTTTGTGAAGTGCATTGCAAAATCTCGAAAATTTAAAAACTCGCCATGTTCGTTTTTCAAACTTTCCCTCGATTTTGTAAAACGCACTTCCCAACCTTGTATCATAATATGATCCGTTTAGAGCAGAAGTGGTGTAAGTCAAAAATAGGTAATGAGGGTTAAAGTAAACATTCTGTAAAATACAGCGTAAAGTAGCAATTAATATTCAATTTATTTAAACTATTAGTAGTCAGTGGATAGCACGAAGGACATATTAATTGCTACTTTGTGCTGTATTTTACAGAATTTTTACTTTAAATCGCATTATCCAATTTTGACTTAAACCACTTGTGCTCTGAACGGCTCATGTCCTGTTGTCGTTTTTAACTTATTTTGAGAAGTCTTATACAGCATGACTAGATTTAAACGTCTATGTTCATCACTAGCCGTATTTAGTTTTCACCCATCTGTATGAAAGAACGCAAGAGCATAAATGAGCATCAATTTGTACAATACCTGAATAAAATTTGATTTACAGTATAATAGGTTTCAAACCATCATGAGCATGGGCACTTCATTTTTTTAGTTAGTTATTTAACACGCTGTATCAACTACTAGGTTATTTAGCGTCGATGAGATTAGTGATAGCGAGATGATATTTGGCGAGATGAGACCGAGGATTCGCCATAGATTACCTGGCATTCACATTACGGTTGGGGAAAACCTCGGAAAAAACCCAACCAGGTAATCAGCCCAAGCGGGGATCGAACCCGCGCCCGAACGCAACTTCAGATCTGCAGGCAAGTGCCTTAACCGAAAGAGTCACGCCGTGGCTGACTTCAATTTTACACGTAGTAAATTCGATGTGCGCATACTCATGGTGGTTGCAAACTGTTGGAAATTGCTGCAGAAACAAACCTACAGAAATCGTAATTCACAGACGTTCCGGGTTCGAGTCCTGGTCAGACTTAGGATTTTTCGGACACTTGTCGGGGAAAAGGTGGCATTTGGAGTTTTTTCGGGGTTTTCCCATTTCCTCATATCAGGCATCTACATCATTCTGTACACATTTATCTATTTCGTCATCATTCCATAGGGGTCCCAGAACGCCGGCCGGCTACGCAAGGAGGGGGCTGGCCTAGGGACGAGTGGGGTTGCCTGTTCGAAACCTGGATACGCCGCGAACTTTAGTGTAGATAGCAGGTGTGGGTTTGGGAACGCGCCTACCCTGAGTGATAGCGCAATAGATCTTGAAATTTCGCAGTGGTGGGAGTGGAAATTCCGTTCCATTCCAGCCCTAATTTATCATCTCATTGCACGAACATGTAAAACGATCTCTACACATTTACAGCTTAAGAAGTTTCTTTCACTTCTGACAAGCGTAAAGCCTACGCACTCATATTTTGAGTAAATCATATCTCATATCCACATAAACCATCTCATTATTAACAATTTCATGGGAGGTAGATGATCTTGAAGTTGTACACCGTTAGACCTACAAGATAATTTATTAAAACTCTGAAGTCTGTTTATAAAGTGAGAAGACCCAGCAGTAATGCGACCTAAAATAATTAATATTATTATTATTTAATTATCTAAATGATAACAGCTCCCTGTATTAACAGGCTGCCACAAAGACAGAGCATATTGTGCAATAGGCAGTTGGAAGTATAAATAACATACATATGTTATGGAGTCACACAACAATGACAAGAAATGAATGAATAAATAATTAGGTACTAATTAATTATTTGAAGATCACTGTTGACCGTAGAGATGGTTTCGGAGGTCTTATTCTTTATTATATCCTTAAATTGGCAAAACTACATTTCTCACACCAGTTTATTAAACCTTGCCTGACTGTAAAGAAAACAACTATCGCAAAGTCCATATTTTATACGTTGTACAATATTATAGTCTTGTGAAATTTTAATTTTCCTATCAATTATTTTTCTATTCTCCTATTAAAATTATAGCATTTAGCCTATTAACCTATTTATTTATTTATTTACTTATTTATTTATTTATTTATTTATTCATTTATTTAACCCTTAAATTGGCAAAACTAAATTTCTCACACCAGTTTATTAAACCTTGTCGGACTGTAAAGAAAACAACTATCGCAATGTCCATATTTTATACATTGTACAATATTATAGTCTTGTGAAATTTTAATTTTCCTACCAATTATTTTTCTATTAAAATTATAGCATTTAGCCTATTAACCTGTTTATTTATTTATTTATTTATTTATTTATTTATTTATTTATTTATTTATTTATTTATTTATTTATTATTTTGCTAATAATTCTAACATAAAATATAATATATACAGAAAAACTTTAGCTCGTCCCTGAAAGAGTAGAACTCGTGCTCAGGGGCGGATTCCTGAATTGAAATTAATAATTATACAATACAATTTGTCTTATGTCTACTATGCAATTATAGTATATAAATTTAAATTTACAATTTTTCAATTTTTATAAAATCCACACATAACTTTTTTAATTTAATACTAGAACTATTCTAATTGACAAGATTAGGATATTTAAATATAAATTTGTTATATATTCTTGGGCCTAAATTACTACTATGATTAAATACTGTAACAGTGTTGCATTTTGGTTCAAACTGTCTTAAAGAATTCATACCTTTTGTTTCATAACTATGAGAATAGAATTCAAAATTATTTCGATTTTTATGTATGAATTTTATTAACACAATATAATAAATTTGTCTTACGTTAAGTACATTAAAGTCTAGAAACAAATTTTGAGATGGAAAATCAATAGGTTTATGAAGACATATTTTAATTATTTTCTTCTGTAATAAATAAAGTGGATTAAAACTGGATTTAAATGAGCTACCCCATCCTATAATTCCATACATAATTACCGATTGAAATAAAGTTAAATATGTTGTATCCTATAGGACACTTTGTCAATTTAAGGGTTAACAACGGCACAATGCAGTCGGTCTGGGTGGAGCAGTCGATATTATAGTGTTTGCCTTCTGTGCCCGAGGATGCAGGTTCGATTCCGGCCCAGGTTGATGGCATTTAAGTATGCTTAAATACGACAAGCTCATGTCAGTAGATTTACTGGCATGTCAAAGAACTCCTGCAGGACAAAATTCCGGTACACCGCGAAGCTGATATAACGTCGGCATTTGCAAGCGTCGTTAAATAAAACAACATACAATACATAAAATAACTGAAGAGTAATTGCATTTTTATATAATCACTATACAAGAGGATCATATCAGCATTTCCAGCATTGGCAATATCATCTTTTCTAAATATCCACCACACTTTGAATAAAAATACAATGAGAAGTGAACAAAATACGAACAGTTCACACCTGTGGAGTAACGGTTAGCGCGTCTGGCCGCGAAACCAGGTGGCTTGGATTCGATTCCCGGTCGGGGCAAGTTACCTGGTTGGGGTTTCTTCCATGGCTTTTCCACAACCCAATATGAGCAAATAGGATAACATGCGGTGCTAGACCCCGAATCCATTTCACCGGCATTATCACCTTCATCTCATTCGGACGCTAAATAATCTAAGATGTTGATAAAGCGTCGTAAAATAATCTACTAAAAATATGAAGATAAGAACATCACCAGCACTTTCGAATATTATTGCAGTAAACAAAATAATATTACGTCGCCGCGCCTCTATGTGGCTTTAGAAAGATTTTGCAGCAGAAAGAAAATAGTAATATGCGTTACAAGAGCGGTATGTTGGAGTTTTCATGTTCGAGGAAAAGTTTGAAAAAGCGAAACGTAGTTGAGCTTTTTTAATTTCCGAGAATTGAAAGAAAACATACCGCTCGTGTATCGTACATTAATTTGTGCGAAGATCGTTTATTACATACCTGAAAGAGGAATTTCTAATTAGGTGCAATGAAATCTCCATCTTGGTTTGTGTTCAATGACGGCAATTTTGGAAAACAAAAATATCTATCTTCAACATTGTTGCTTTAAAATGTTTTCTGTGTTTACTACACTCCAGCAGGCCGTGACATGCGTCTGTCTTCCCCCCCCCCCCCCCAGTCTATAAATGCGAACTTAAAACAAACGGTAAGGTTATGTAATGATTTAGAGTTTACTTAATTTTTGAAAATATTTAAAAACAATAATTAACAGTGCAATTTAGGTGAAATTGCAGTGGTAAGTTTCCAATTCATAATTATTACTATATTGAACGTCTCTAAAAATAATATGTTAAAAGTCTAAAGCAGTAAAGTCAATATGTCACTTAAGCGGTAAGAAGAGGGAAATTGTTATGTGTAATCGGTTGGGAATACTGAATGTGGAATTTTAGACTTACCGCGGATTGGTTTTGTGCGGAAACCAAGCAAATACGCACGATCTCGCACAAAAATATTGTCACTTTTGAGTCTCTTCATTTTCAAAACAACTTTTGGTATAATTTCAATCCTAATAAGATTACATCATTATTTGAGCCGTTCAGAGCAGAAGAGGTGCGAGTCAAAAATGGGTAATGAGGGTTAAAGTAAACGTTCTGTAAAATACAGCGCAAAGTAGCAATTAATATTCAGTTTATTTAAACTATTAGTAGTCAGTGGATAGCAGGAAGGACATATTAATTGCTACTTTGCGATGTATTTTACAGAATTTTTACTTTAAACCTAGTTACCCAATTTTGACTTACACCACTTTTGCTCTGAACAGCTCATTTACTACTTTGTTTTTTTTTTCCATGTACATTGGAGGAAATTGAATTGAAGGGTTGAAGTTTAATAGCGACATGTCGTTAACTATTTTCATTAGGAAAGTGCGTCAATATTATTCAACTTTCATTTAGTTTAATTTCTGGTACACTTATGGCCAGAAACCGAAACTTTGGCAGAATGCCTTTTTAAATGTGTTAAATCTATCTTCATTTTGAAAGTAAATCTGTTCGAATTATACCTTTGTGATTGAAACGTCACAGTTTTATGTTGCCCTTTTCTGCCTTTTTAAATATAAATGCCTGATTTACAAAATAAATGCTTTTTTCTGTCTTTATTTGATTATTTATCTATTATTTATTAATTTATTATTAAAAATTGCTTACAGGTATATTTTAATTTATTTCTATAACCGCTACAATGAAAGTGACTTCACAGAATGTCTTTCAGTCAGTTCATATTCTCTTTGTAACAATGAGTGCTGCCGTGTGAAAATGTATAACAGTAGTTTATTTGACAAGGCAACAATGAGTGCGGGTGTAACGTTATTTTTAACGGTTATTTTTCTTTGAGTTTTCATTGAGATGTTGTTGTAGCTAGCTAAATATTTCATATCGCAACATATCAGTACAACCAAACACAAAAATGAACTTTCCAAGGCTACTGGGAAGAAGATTTCTTTGCTTCCAACAGTAATTGCAACATCGAGTCGAAAATCTCAATTTGCATTCCACTTATGTAAAGTTTTTCTTGCTGCCGAAATCCCTTTGTGGAAAGTTTAAGGTAGTGGGTCTAGTGCAAGGTTTTTGTAATTTCCTTTTAATGCCTCTTTGCCTACCTATTTTAGCTAATTATAATGCCTTTTTTCCTGCCTATTTTAGCTATTTATAATGCCTTTGCCTGTCTATTTTAGCTATTTATAATGCCTTTTTGCCTGCCTATTTTAGCTATTTATGATGCCCTTTTGCCTGCCTATTTTAGCTATTTATGATGCCTTTTTGCCTGCCTATTTTAGCTATTTATAATGCCTTATTGCCTGCCTATTTCAGCTATTTATAATGCCTTCTTTCCTGCCTATTTTAGCTATTAATGATGCCTTTTTGCCTGCCTATTTTAGCTATTTATGATGCCTTTTCGCCTGTCTATTTCAACTATTTATAATGCCTTATTGCCTGCCTATTTCAGCTATTTACAATGCCTTCTTTCCTGCCTATTTTAGCTATTAATGATGCCTTTTTGCCTGCCTATTTTAGCTATTTATGATGCCTTTTTGCCTGTATATTTTAGCTATTTATAATGCCTTATTGCCTGCCTATTTCAGCTATTTACAATGCCTTCTTTCCTGCCTATTTTAGCTATTAATGATGCCTTTTTGCCTGCCTATTTTAGCTATTTATGATGCCTTTTTGCCTGTCTATTTTAGCTATTTATAATGCCTTATTGCCTGCCTATTTCAGCTATTTACAATGCCTTCTTTCCTGCCTATTTTAGCTATTAATGATGTCTTTTTGCCTGCCTATTTTAGCTATTTATGATGCCTTTTTGCCTGGCCATTTTAATGATTCATAATGCCTAAACTTCCGGTCTCTGCTAATGGCTGTTGTGCCACTGAAATCAAAATATTATATTGAAAATAGTACTTTGTGAGCTCTTGCATTGTTTTCCGCCGGGCAGTTGAGGGGAGGAGTCTAATATCGGCGAAATGCAGAGTCACAACCATTAGTAAGTTGTAGATATCAAGATACTGTTGAATTTGAAATACTTCTTAACAAAGCAACCATAATTATGTAGACTTTGTAGACAAAATACTTCAGAAAAAAGGTCACATAAAGATAATAATAAATTTAGTAAATAATAATACTAGTAATAACTAAGCGACAAAATAGACGATGTTGAAATTGATGGATTAATATTAAATTATTATTAGTAGTATAATTAGTACAGGCCATGTTAATATAGTAACCAAGATAAGATAGAAAAAATATAGGCCTACTTAGGATAGAAATAAACTTGTTTTACAATACATGGTACATAATATAAATACAGGGAAGTCTGTCATATAAATTTTTTAAATCTGGATCTGAAAATTTTATTGCTTAAAGTAGTCAATTCTGGATTAAATTTTATTATCGAATTATATAGACGTGGACCATAATTTGTACTGTGTAATAAAGCAGCAGATGTGAAATATTTAGGTTCAACTAATTTAAGAATTTCATTTCGTCTTGTATTATGATCATGTGGCTGAGCTACATATTTCATTCTATTTTTATGATAGAATTTAATTAAAGGGTATTTATAAATTTGGTCAATTCTAAAAACATTCAATTCGGAATGGATCAAATTTGTTGCATAATCCAGTCGCCTTTTCAAACAAATTTTGATTATACGTTTTTTCAACATAATTAGAGGAAGAAGAGCAGTTTTTTGTAATGCCTCCCCATCCAGTTTTACCATATTGGATAACAGATTCAACTATAGCCAAATAAACCAAACGTAATACATGAGTAGGCAAGTAATGGCGAAGGTTTATAAATTTGTAAATTGTTTTACGGATCCTGTCACATAAAAAGGTGATTTGTCTATCCCATTTCAAGTGCTGATCAACAATAATTCCCAGGTATTTCACATCTACAGATTCTTTTAGGCAAGGGCATTTACAGGTTGTAGAGAGTTTACAAAATGAGTTGTGGATTATTAATTTTAAATGAGAAAGTGATTTCAATTCGTTCAATCCAGAGACTGTTAAAGAAAATGGCACCAAAGTAGTTTTAGTTATATTTAGAGACAGCAAATTTGCATCAAGCCAGTTTTTGATCAAATTGATACCTACATTGGCATGTTTATAAGTGTCCTCCCAAGTTAAACCACTGAAAATCACCACCGTATCATCAGCGTAAGAATAACAGGAGCCATTATGTATTTTCAAATCAATATTTCAATTTGTGCTAAAAGACTTCAATCCATGTGTGATGAAGATGGCAGTAGTGGTGGTGGTGGTGGCGGTGGTGGTGGTTTTCTTAGCTATCATTTCCATCAGCCAGCTGTTGCCAACACAAGAACGGGCAGCATGGCCCCTTCAAAGTCTGCAAACGGACATGCGCCACAGCGCTAAAATCAAAACACAATGGAACATGATTCATTCGAATTCAACAATGCGGGAGTATTTCCATAACAAGTGAAGGGGAACGCGCGATCACGACTCTCGGGTCATTTAATTTCTCGTTCTAGAATGGGACAGCCATTTCGTAACTGACACTTTGTTTGCCATTTGGTATTTGTGGTCATGGGAGGTGCAATGCCCCTGCGATCCGTATTAAAGATACCACAAAATATTTCTTTATGGGTCAGCTCATTAAAGAGCTGATAGACCTCATGAATGCCTGGGAGTGCTTACTGCAGCTGCATCTCACCATGGAGCACGCGCCGGCCAGCTTTATCTCCAGGTTGCGATCTCTGCCAAATTTCTATATAGTAATCACTCTCTACAAATGGAGAAAGAGAGAGAGAGAGAAACTAACTAATCTATAATCATACATTTCTGCTACACTATGACACTGACAGGAGGAAGGTATGAAAGTGCAAGAGGAAGAACAAAAGAAGAGCCTGAAAAAGATTGAAAGAAAAACTTAAGAACAAAAATAAAAGCAAAGATTATGAAAAAACGAAAGAAAACTACAGAAAAAGCGAAAGAAATGCTTGAGAAAGACCAAAGATAGAGATCAGAAAGAAAATAACAATTTCAGAAATAAATAATGAAAAAAGTCATAAATAAGAAATATAATACCTCAAAAAGAGAAAATAAATACTTCTGAAAGGAGAAAAAAACTTGAAAATGAAGAAACGAGAGATTTCAGAAGGGATAAACGAAAGAAGAGAGAACATAAGAAGTGCTTGAAAACGAACAAAAGAAAGTTGTAAGATAGAACAAAAGAATAATAGAGGAAACAAAATCAAAATCTGATATAGGACGAAAGAAAGTCTATACTCCGTTCTCTCTTAGAATCAGAGGTCTACATCGGAAGTTTTCGCTCGAGCGCCAAGTAGTTAATAGCATAATCCGATAGGTAGCGCACATGCATGATGGGTAAAATTGTCGCGAGCGATAAATCCTCGAACGGTATAAGCCGAGCGTTAGACATTCGTTCTTGTTACAGTGATGAACTGTGTAGTAACATCATAGAGTTTATAATTTCAAAACTTTGGAGTGTTTAACTAACCTCTCCATAGTACAACCACAAAACTTGCTTTAAAATGTAATATAAATCCTGTAGATAAATGTTTCCCCCCCCCCCTCCCACACAGGAGTGATTTTGTTTTTGCCATATCTGATAGATGTTATTGGATGTAAATGTAATTATTATAAAGGGAGAAAACAATCACGATAATGCAAGAAATGTATCAAGTTTTCTAGTAATAATAATAATAATAATAATAATAATAATAATAATAATAATAATAATAATAATAATAATAATAATAATAATAGTAATAATGTCTAATAATTAGTGTAACAATCTTTGCGTCTGTAACAGTTGTGCAACATGATTATTCGTTTCATTATATTTTCTGTGACGTTATCTCTGTACTAATATTGTTATTAATTTACTGCTATATAATAATATTTTGTAAAACGTTTCTACATTGTCGCAGTATATAGGCGGAACACTATGTATCGACCTATCATATTATATATGTGGTAAATCAAATACTGAATAATTATTAATTAGGTATAATAACTATATATCAAAGTTTTTCATACTATTTTATTTACAACTTCATGTTACTGTTTTGGTACGTTCGATTAGACGTTTGTCATAAACGCAGAAAATAAAACCTTATTTTTACCGTGTGAGCAAAACATATGTGTATTATGTGTATCTTATCTGTCGCCTTCCATACAAGATAAGACATGTCGGTAAGATGACCTTGTACTGTGCTTCTATTTATTACCAGCATATCACGACCGATCTTATCTCGCTCGAGCGTGCGACATTCGACCGAGTTCAAGCGAGCGATTTAACTCCAATGCAGCACTCTGCTTAGAATGGATACGAATGTTAACAAAACTAGTTCTGTCCATCCGTTAAAAACTTAACTTGTACACATCAGACCAAAGATAAATACCGCTAATGATATAGGATACTATGCATAGACGTTTCGCTAGCCCGCGCTACGAGCGTGCTAAACTAGCCCCGGCTATCGACTGATTACTTGTACAGGATTCATATCATATCATGTCGCTAACACTGGTTTATGAATACGAAAAACGTTAGTTCGCTGATCATCCACCGGAAGCCCGCGCTAAGAATGTATATGAATATGGCCCATAATGTTTAATAAATTACAGGTGCACTACTTTTCTGTGAGTAGAATTTCTTGCGGTCACTGGCATATTATTGTTAATGTTTACATTAGGACTCTAAGAGTGAACAGAGTATAGAGAGAAAAGGAAAGCAATATTTGAAAGAGAGTGAAAAGTATATTATCCTTAACAAAAGGAACAGATGAAAGAGAACAAGACAAATGCTTGAGAGAGAAAGAAAGAAAGAGAGGAAGAAAGAAAAAAGAAAGGAAGAAAAAAGACGAGACAACGAAAGGAAGACTGTAAAGAGCACAACCATATCCGTTAAGTGCATACTGTCAATATCGTTTTATTTCATCATCGTCATCATCATCATCATCATCATCATCATCATCATCATCATCATGCGGTGCTATGTAGTGTAGTTCACCTCCCATTATGCACCGGGGGCAACGCCTAAGACGGCAAAATGAGCTACAGCTTCGGGGCGCCGGTCATAGATGGAGATACTTGCAAGGACACACGTTCGTGTACCTTTCAATTGTTTCTTATTCTTATTCCCCTTCTTTCATTCACATTGTTGAGGATTTTCACACAATAATCATGGAAGTATTAAGTATATGTGTTATGTACATACATACATACATACATGAATATGAAATAAAATACACCACAGTGTTAAAGAAGGTACATAGTCGTTGTTCCTGCAATAACTCCTATGTGTAAAATATAAAATTGTTCAGTAGGAAGAAAAACACATTAATTCATTCTATGGTAGCAGTACATAGGAGACTGTGAATCTTACATTTTCGAAACAAAGAAATATAATTACATATCATAGGAGATTTTATTATTTGTTGTATCACTATTTAAGTTATTCAATAGAGCAATAATCTGAAAATCGATAAATGTGTCACATAGGAGTTATTGCAGGAACAACGACGACATGTTGTATTCTATTGCTCGTGCTTCAATTTACTGTAGAATTTCACGCAATCATTGGGATTTTCTCTAATCCCCTGGCAATTTTTCTCTTTGTTCACTTTATTGTTCCACTTTATTTCTCCTTCTTATACACAGAATTTTTTTCTTGCTTCCTTTCTGTTATTCTATTGATCCAATTTCTGTGATTTCATTACTCTCTATAGGCTTTACTTCTTTAAATATATCATTACTTTCGTAAGCTTCTATACCTTCCTTTCATTCTTTTCTCTCTCTTTCTCTTTTGCTTAATTTAACTTTTATTTATTATCCCCTTTCTATGTCATTTCTATTACCTGCTCTCCTTCCTTTCTTCCTATATTTTGTTTCGATTCTTTTCATAATTGCATATTTTTTCTCAAGTTATCCTATTTTTTTATTACTCCCAATGTGTAACTTGTTTTGGGCTGGCCCAGCACAGGGGGTTTTCTCTGGAAACTCCGGTTCCCCTGTGGCAGGGATACGAAAGTGTGCTACAATTGTGACACACGCCACAAACCGAAACACGTGACTCATCCCTTCATTTCACTCCCAAACGTCATTGGATATGGTAGGAGAGGAAATATGTATTCAGTGTGTGCTTGGGTACGTCACAGATACGTAATTCAAGGTCGAGGGATTGTGGGGGAACAAAGTCTTTCCCCATGCTTACACCCCTCTCTTCGCCAGTTCTGCAACCCTGCCCTGTGGCATCTCAACAAATCTCTTCCACCACCACCACCACCACCACCACCACCACCACCACCACCACCACCACCACCACCACCACCACCACCATCATCATCATCATCATCATCACATCCCATCGCGGGATCATGACGCAGACTGGACAATGACTTTGTCGGTAATTACTGTCTGAAAGAATCAGCAGAATCGGTTGGAATTTATGGACTTCATTAACGTTTATACAAATCGCGATTTTAGCTCGTGAAACGAAAGATTTTCCCAATTGGAAGTCTTACACTAACAAATATGTTATTCTGCCTTCAACCATGAAACTTTTGACAGATATGTGTGCAGACATACGAATTTAATATATATTTTTTTAAATTAGAAGAATCCGATTGTATTTGTAATTTTATTCATATTTATATGCCTTAAAATCCAGAAAAAAAACTAAATTTTTACAAACTTTTTCTTTGGGTCGGAAATCGAAACCAATGATAGATAACAGTCTACACAACTGACTTCACATAGGTGAATGAGGAATAGCCAAGAACTCGCCATTAGTAAAAAAAATTTGTCTCAACTTTTACATTTTTATCTCACTACTAATTAAGTTAGATTAGTTGTAATTGTGATAATTAATGATAATGGTAGAAATAATAACAATTATTGTTGCTTTACTATTTTATTATTAGTAATATTATTTTTGTTTTCTTTGAAGATTCAAACCGTGCAGTTATAGCGCGAATGGCCATACGGGCTCGTGCGAAGGATCTTGTGTACATGAGTTTGTATAATTGTGCATCAATAAATGCACTTCATTCATTCATTCATTCATTCATTTATTCATTCATTCATTATTCATTCATTCATACTACTGCTGCTGCTGCTGCTACTCCTACTTTCCATAGGTCCTATTAAATCTACTTTCTTCTGTTTTTTTCTCATCCACCATAACTTACTTTCTCATTATCTTAATATTTTACAATTTTCTCTCATATTTCCCTCTTTTCTTCCTTGTCCCTTCATTTCTTCGTTCTTTAAGTCTTTATTACTTCTGTCCCAACAATTTTCACACTTTTACTCTTCTTACCCTCCGCCTTACCTTTCACTCTTCTTCTGGCTTTTACATTTTCCTCTCATATCTTCCTCCTATTTCTTTTATTCTTCTTCCATTCTTCATTTCTTTATCTGTCCTTTTTTTCTATAGTTTCTATAAGTAAATGTTTTTTCTAGTTTGACCTACTATAATTGTAATAACAGTATTAACTTATTCATCAGGAATTCGAAGCAAATACTTTAAAAAACCTTTCAGACTTTGGACATATCAGAAATGTCTATAGGTACTGTAGAAAATTATAAAATCTATATGTCACAGCATACAGAACATTGTTTAGGGAAACATGTGACATCCAAGCAACAGATGATTGGAAAGGTTCAGAACCATAGTGGGCCAAGCGCCATTTACTAAAACTGTAGAAAACAAGGGTTAAAATAAAGTTATTACCGTAATTCAATAGAAAAATATAGCAAGTAATATAATGTATACACATTAAAACTAAATATCAATCTTCATTAAACTATGGTATTCGCTTAACTTTAACCCTTGCTTTCTCCGTTTTTAATAAATGACGCTTGGCCCACTATGGCTCTCAACTCTTCAATGAGTCATTTAGACGAACTGAATAGAATGACCACATATCTTGGGTGAAACAATGTACAATGGTTAAAATTGCGAGAGACGATTTGCCTAGAAGTATGAGAAGTCCTGACTGACAAAAAAGTACGGAGAGACTCTAAAATCTGCATATAACTTTCTTTGAGCCAACAGAAAGTAACAAGAAACAGAAGACAAATTTATTAAGGCCCATTGTTTCTGTAATTCAAGTAACCCTGAAAACAACCAGCTGTGGCTGTAATATCATGAGAAAGAAAGGAATCTAATTTATTGCTGTAAATTGCATGTGCAATGGGTGCAACTCTAATTTGTAAGCAGCTGTTCCAATACCTTCTACAGGTTTTTTTTTTTTTTTTACAAAAATACTTCAAATATACGGTACGTAGACTTTTCGTCTAGACTTTCTAAATAACCTTCCACTTGTATAGACTGAAGGACATTTTTGTAACAGAAAATCAATTTGAGGTAATAATTGGATTCCGATGTTTAGGTTGAACCTCACGATTGTTGAAAGTGTTGATGAAGAATGTGCTACCAGAAAGTTACAAGGTTTTCAACAAATTCAAAGTTGTTAAACATAAAGCGTGGGCTTTGTAGTAGCTTAATAATGCAAGACAGCTGGACAGATAAAAGATAACAATTTAATAGAAAATTAATATCGTGCTTCAGATATAATGCTACATTCTCTGTTGCGCTTATTCTATTTATTTTTTTTTTTACTTTCTCCTTACATACATTTACAGTATTTTGTTTCATGGTTTTCTCGCTACTCCATTTTCTAAATTCTTTACCTAACGAAATTTAGATAGAAGAATCATATATTGCAAAATGTTCACAGAATACTGTGAATTTTCAGCACATTGCAAAGCAAAACAAAATTATTTTGTGCGAGATCGTGCGTATTTGCTTGGTTTCCGCACAAAACCAATCCGCGGAAAGTCTAAAATTCCACATTCAGTATTCCCAACCTAATACACATAACAATTTCCCTCTTCTTACCACTTAAGTGACATATTGATTTTACTGCTTTAGGCTTTTAACATATTATTTTTAAAGATGTTCAATAAAGTAATAATTATAAATTGGAAACTTATCACTGCAATTTCATCTAAATTGCACTGTTAATTATTGTTTTTAAATATTTGCAAAAATTAAGTAAACTCTACAACTCCACTAAAGTTACTGCATTCGTGATGCAAGTAACATTAAGGAAGCCGTGAAAAAATCAACAAGATTCCAGACTCATCATAGCCTGGGGGAAAAAAAAAACAGACGTATATCACGACCTGCTGAAGTATAGTAAACACAGAAAACATTGTAAAGCAACAATGTTGAAGATAGATATTTTTGTTTTGCAAATTTGCCGTCATTGAACAGAAACCAAGATGGAGATTTCATTGCAACTAATTAGAAATTCCTCTTTCAGGTATGTAATAAACGATCTTCGCACAAAATAATGTACGATACACGAGCGGTATGTTTTCTTTCAATTCTCGGAAATTAAAAAAGCTCAACTACGTTTCGCTTTTTCAAACTTTTCCTCGAACATGAAAACTTCAACATACCGCTCTTGTAACGCATATTACTATTTTTCAATTGGCCTGTATATAATATAATTTCAATTCTTATCAAAGGACATTGAAAATCAATTCCGAGCTCTAAAGTGAGAATCACATGGGAGAAGTTCCTAAAAAGCTAATTTGGCCGTCTCTTCAATCTTGCCAACTAATACCAGATATCACCAAAAGGAGTAAAGTCACAATGTCATAATAATAATAATAATAATAATAATAATAATAATAATAATAATAATAGTATTGTCTTGCTTATTTATCACATCTCATCTTTATGTTGAGAGGTTTTTTCTAAATGGTTTAATAATTTTTTTAGAAACTACATTTTATTCCTGGACCTCGTTGATTAGTACAGTATAATCTAATATTACAATGTATTTTGTCTGACAACATAAAATTCATTGCTTTGACTACCGAATTTACGATTCACAAGACCTAACCTAAATATATATTTCATTTGTTCACGTGAAATGATTAGTACGAATTCCAAAGACAGAATACCACTTTGAAATGTATATCCTACTTAAAATACATACTGCTAAGTAATTACCATGCTATTTTCTCTCTTGGACATTTAATAAAAATAGAAATATGGACTTCCATTTCATCAATTTTCTTTATTGCAAACCAAAATCATTGCTGCCAACATAACAGTTATAGAAAATAACTACCAGTTGTATTTGTCAGTACTCGAAATTCGAAACAAAGTTGGCAAAAGAAAATTCAACCTGACATCTAGAAAATTACTGTAATCCACTAGAATATGTAGTTACAGGGGAGATATGGTTAGGTTTCACCCTTAGGATATTAAGTAAGCTGATCCGAACCATACCCTGGGGCAGGATTTCGACTACTTCTATTTCGCATGTCACAACTATCACGCAGTTTGATATAATATAATCATGTCATCATCATCATCATCATTATCATCATCATCTTCATCATAGTATCTGCATAGACTATGTAACAGGAAATAGATCTTAATGTAGAACTGTGAATGCAAGCCATGTCGAGTATAGAGCATAGGAATGGATTTCTCGACTGTATGTATGTGTGTATATATTGTATGTATGTATGTATGTATGTATGTATGTATGTATGTATGTATGTATGTATGTATGTATGTATGTATCCGTGCTTTATAGTTAGGAACGGCTTACTTAATACCGTAAGGGTGAAACCTAACCATTTTTTTCTCTATTACTACATATGCTAGTGGATTATAGTGATTTTCTAGCTCTCAGGTTGAATTTTCTTTTACCAACTTCGTTTCGAATTTCCGGTACTGACAAATACTGCAACTGGAAGTTATTTTTTTAACTGTTATGTTGGCAGCCATAATTTCGGTTTGCAGTTTAGGAAACTGATGAAAATGCAAGTAAGGAAATACATTTTTAGGTTAGATTTCATGAATCGTAAACTCTTTAGTCAAAGGAATAAATATCATATCAGGCAAAATACATTTTAATATTAGATCATACTAGCCATAATATGCGAGAAGTGCAGGGGAAGAACGTATTATTTCATAAATTATTGAATCATTTAGGAAACACCTCACAACATAAAGATGAGATGTGGTAAATTTGTGCAAGACATTGTTATTGTTAATATATTATATTATTATTATTATTATTATTATTATTATTATTATTATATATGCATATAGAGTGTTAGTTGGGAGACCGGAGGGAAAAAGGCCTTTAGGGAGGCCGAGACGTAGATGGGAGGATAGTATTAAAATGGATTTGAGGGAGGGGGTATGATGATAGAGACTGGATTAATCTTGCACAGGATAGAGACCGCTGGCGGGCTTATGTGAGGGCGGCAATGAACCTTCGGGTTCCTTAAAAGCCATTTGTAAGTTGTATTATTATTATTATTATTATTATTATTATTATTATTATTATTATTATTATTGTTACTATTATTATTTCTGTAAGTAGCATTGTGATTTTACCATCTTTGATGATATCTGGATTAGTTGGCAACACTGAAGAGAAATTAGACTTTTAGGGTGCTATTCATAGACATTTCGCTAGCCCGCGCTACGAGCGTGCTAAACTAGCCCCGCCTATCGACTGGTTACTTGTACAGGATTCATATATCATATCATATCGCTAACACTGGTTTATGAATACGAAAAACCTTAGTTCGCTGATCATCCACCGAAAGCCCGCGCTAAGAATGTCTATGAATACGGCCCCTAGAACTACACTTATGTGATCCTCACTTGTATTGTCTAGCTTAAATTTGACATACGTTTCCATGAAATAAGGACATATCATTCCGCAATCCCATATGGACAAGCGTGAACGTAATGGAGATTTAGTTACCTTCTGAAATAAATCTTGACGCTCAAAAAAAGCCGAAACTGAACCACGAGGCTTGTTACTTCATGCGATCCAGGTGTGATGCAGCTGTGCTTTATTACTACTAGTCTTGCAGTTGGTATGTGGTTTACTCACATCCCTGTTGTAAGGGGTCCGAGGACGAGACATGAGTGTCTCAAACGGATATGAAAGAGAACGTAGGACTTTTACGGGATTCTTCCATCTCCCTACAGTTTCCCGCTTCGTTATAGACGGTCAGTGGAAACTATATACCGGCACTTTTTCCTTTCTTGCCTGTTTTATTGCTGAAGTTTTAATAATAGAACGAAATTATAGTAGAGACAAAATATCTTAATTTTAAAGTGAGCATCTTTTTAGCCTCTCGGTTTATTTCATATATAAATAATTCAAATTGAAGTTACATTTTTAATTGTAAAGGGCAGCCTATGTTATGAATTAAAACAAATATTGGAAATAATATATAACATAAAGCATAATTTATAAACACTCTATATAATCTATTGCTTTACAGTAATTTTAATAGTAGATGCACTGACGTCAAATTTTTGCAACCAAATTTCCACTTCAATTTGTATTATTGTTATGTAACCTATGAATTAAAATCACGTTTACCGTGTTACATAATTAAACAATATCTTTACAATTAAATATATTGGTTAGTTAAAAATGTAATTCTACCTTTAAACTATCACTGCTCTCTCCAAAGTACGAAAAATATTATCCTTTGACCCTAATGTTTGTGAAGATAATGGAAGACCTACATGAATACAGAAAACTTCAGTTTTAAGAATAATGCATTTAACGGTAGACTAGTTATGAATTTAAAATTGAATTTTTCAATTTTTGCATTTTTAAATGTATCCTCATACAATTTATACTATATGTTTATGTACATAATCAGTACATGCTCTACCACGTTTGACTAAATTGGTTGTCAATTATATTTCAATTACTAGTCGATAAAATTCCTTACGTAAAATTTGAATATTGGACAGAAATTTGGCAGACATAATTTATTCATTGATTGATTCATTCATAGTGTTCTGTCCAAGGGCGGGTCTTTCACTACAAAGCAAACAATCTCCAATCTTTCCTATTTGCTGCCTTCCTCTCCGCAAATGATCCATATATCTTAATGTCGTCTATCATCTGATATTTGCTTCTACCCCAAAATCTTCTCTCGTTCATCATTCCTTCAAGTGCATCTTTCAGTAGGCAGTTTCTTCTCAGCCAATGACCCAACCAATTCCTTTTCCTTGGCCAACGCTATACCTACTGCGCCACCCAGGGAGACTTTTCCAGGTTAGGATAAGAAATTGATACCACTTCATATGTATTTTAATATTACTGAAACAAAATACCCTATTCAGATTAATATAATTTTAAACATAACGAAAGAACTGGTATTTTACGAATCGAGTAAGACATAAGCTAATCTGAAAGAAAAGAGTTATATTACCGGTTGTTCTTTATGGTTGTGAAACTTAGACTCTCACTTTGAGAGAGGAACATAGGTAAGGATGTTTGAGAATAAGGTGCTTAGGAAAATATTTGGGGCTAAGAGGGATGAAGTTACAGGAGAATGGAGAAAGTTACAAAACACAGAGCTGCACGCATTGCATTCTTCACCTGACATAATTAGGAACATTAAATCCAGACGTTAAGATGGGCAGGGCATGTAGCACGTATGGGCGAATCTAGATATGCATATACAGTGTTAGTTGGGAGGCCGGAGGGAAAAAGACCTTTAGGGAGGCCGAGACGTAGATGGGAAGATAATATTAAAATGGATTTGAGGGAGGTGGGATATGATGATAGAGAATGGATTAATCTTGCTCAGGATAGGGACCAATGGCGGGCTTATGTGAGGGCGGCAATGAACCTCCGGGTTCCTTAAAAGTAAGTAAGTAACTAAGACATAAGCTAAGAAAATATATATATATGCGCCTACGCCACAGTTGTGACATTATTATTATTATTATTATTATTATTATTATTATCATTATCATTATTATTATTATTCAACATACAGATTTAAATTTCCTATTAGATTTATTACACAGAAGAATAATTAAAATGTCTAAAAAAAATCTATTGATTATCCTACCGAAAAATTGGTTTTAGAATTTAAAGTCGAAAATATCAAATTTATATTAATACATTATTAAATGTTATTCATAAAAATCACACTTATTTCCAATCATATACTCACAAACACAAACCCAAAGGCATGGATACAATACGTTTGTTTGAACCCAAGTGTTTAACGAGCACTGCTTTCAACCATAGTACTAATATCGGCCCTAAAATGTAGCTATAACAAATTAATAAAGAAATACCCACCCTCCGACAGTTCGAAATTAAAGAATGTACGTAAGCAATTTGTTATGAGTAGTTATTAGTTTTTAGATGTTATTTTATTGCAATTTATTCATGTAAATTTATCATGTATCAAATCCTCCCCTGAGCTAGTGCTAGAATTTTGTTAATTTATTTGAATTGTATTTTTCTTGCAATAAAAATTAGTATTATTATTTTTTTCTTCGCTGTTATTTATACTAGCTTTAACATCTTTGGTCACATCGCGAGTTAATCTTTGGTTGAAATCCGAAGGCCTGTGTACTATTGTTGAGACTGGTTCTATTGTTGTGAACCAGATGGCGACTGTATATATGAGCCGTTCAGAGCAAAAGTGGTGTAAGTCAAAATTGGGTAATGAAGTTTAAAGTAAAAATTCTGTAAAATACAGCGCAAAGTAACAATTAATATGGCCTTCTTGCTATCTACTGACTACCAATAGTTTTAATAAATTTAATATTAATTGCTACTTTGCGCTGTATTTTACAGAATGTTTTCTTTAACCCTCATTACCCATTCTTGACTTACACCACTTCTGTTCTGAACAGCTCATATGTTACTGATTTGTTATGAATATGATTTCGGTGATGAATGAGGCCGGTGATTTTCAGGGATGTTGTGGCCCGAATTTCCTGGTATTTGCCTTACGGTTGAGGAAAAACACTGAAAAACCTCAACCAGGAAATTCAACCCGACCGGGAATCGAACCAGGGCCCTCTGCGTAAGAGAGCAGCATGCTGACCCCTACACCACAGAGGTGGTCTATTATTATTATTATTATTATTATTATTATTATTATTATTATTATTATTATTATTATTATTAGTATTATTATTATTATTATTAAATTTAAGCGTAAAAATGTATGTTCCTTGGTATCGATTTCTACCTTCCGTTGCAGTCATTTTTTTCCGTTGTCATCGCAACGGCTGCAGTTGATATCCGTAGACTTCGAGAAGGCATGCACAATTTATAGTAATGCACCTGTCACTCGGTTCGGTACTTCTAGCATCCTAATTGGCTCGTGGCAAATTCCACCGACGCGGTGTTCGGAATGCTATTATCCATGTGCTCGTTCTTATGGTAACTGTGTCATTCTGTCTGGGTTGTCACAACCGCTAATTTATTAGGTGATAAAAATCAAAGGCGGGGACCAGCAGAAACAATACAGCCAACTATTCAATTGTGTACTTGGGTATGACGCCATCTCCCTTAGTCCGAGAGATAGGAGTCTTATTATTTATATTTAAATCTAGATCTTTCCATCTATTTTCATGCAACACCGTCGCCCACAATATCATCTCTTGTTGAAACTATTTGAATGCAATATAAATGTAACTTGTTACAACTATGTGTATACAATATAAATGTAACTTGTTCCAACTGCTTTTATGCAGTATAAATGCAACTTGCTACATATACGTTGATGCACTATGAATGCAACTTTACAACTGCTTTGATGTAGTATAAAGTAACTTGTTGCAACTATTTCGATGCACTATAAATTCAACTTATTACAATCAATTTATTGCTGTATAAAAATAAATTGTAACATATATTTTTATGCAGTATAAATGCAACTTCTTACAAATATAGCCTACTGATGCACTATAAATATAACTTACTGCAGTTATTTTTATGTTCTAAAAATTTAACTTGTTACATCTATATTGATGCCTTGTAAATGTAAATTGTTATAACTATTTTGAGGACTATAAATATAAAATGTTACTCCTATTTTAATGCACTATAAATGTAATTTGCTACAACTACTTGTTACAATTATTTTGATCCAATATAAATGCAACTTGTTAAAACTATTTTATTAACTATAAATGTTACTTGTTACAATTATTTTGATGCAATATAAATGTAACTTCTTACAACTATTTTATTCACTATAAATGTAACTTATTACAACTATTTTGATGCAGTATAAATGTAACTTGTTACAACTACGTTGATGCATAATAAATTAAACTTATAACTATTTTATTCAATATAAATGCAACTTGTTATAACTATACTGATGAACTATAAATGCAACTTGTTAGAGTTAATTTGATGCACTAAAAATATAACTTGTTACAACTGTTTTAATGCATTACAAATGTAACTTGTTACAACTATTTTATGCGCCATAAATGTAACTTGTTACAACTATTTTTATGCTTTGTAAATGTAACTTGTTACCACTAATTTGATGCACTATAAATGTAGCTTGTTACAACTATTCTGATACACTAAAAGTGTAATATGCTACAACTATTTTGATGCACTGTCAATGTATAAACAAAACTAGTTACAACTATTTTTATGTACTATAAATGCTACTTGTTACAACTATTTTGATGCAGTATAAATGTAACTTGTTATAAGCAGTTTAATGCACAATAAATCAAACTTATTATAACTATTTTGTATACTATAAATGTAATTTGTAACAACTATTTTATGCACTGTAAAATATAACTTGTTACAACTATTTTAATGCACTATAATTCGATAAAACTTGTTACAATTAATTTGCTGCACTATACATACAACTTTACAACTATTTTGATGCAGTATAAATGTAACTTGTTGCAAGTAATTAAATGCACTATAAATGAGATTTATTATAACTAGTTTGGTGCAGTATAAATGTAATTTCTAACAACTATTTTTATGCAGTATAAGTGCAACTTTTCACATTTATTTTCATGCAATTTTTATTATTGATTTAGGTGTATTAATTTAAGTAAAGTTAATGGAAGATTTTAACTTCTTTCCTATGCTAGTAAAATAAAGTCAAGATTAACAATATAAGAAATAAACCAATTGTAGAATTATAATCCATTTTTTTCTAAAATTGTAGCTTGTTATAACTATTTTAGTACAACAGAAATGAAATTTTATTCGACTAGAAATGAGCTTCTATGCTTGAAGTGGCAATAAAATTATTAGAGCCTGTCGCAACTATATTTTAGAATAAAATGAGATAATATAATAACTTAAGTCCTAGCATTGGAAATGAAACTTGTTACGAAGATTTGGTGCACTAGAACGTGTTACAATGAGTTTCTTATCCTGTGCATTAAATATTGCAGCTTATTGCTTTATCTACCAGAAATGTAATCTCTTAGAAAATTTTCACAAACTAAAACCTGCACATGTTACACCAATAAGAATAAATTAGAAGTTCAAACTCTTACAACTTTTTCAACGCATCGGATATGGAATTTGTTACAATTTCATCCATACATTAGAAATAAAAATATTTCTTTCACTTCGGTGCATAAAAACTGAAATGTATATTAATATCATTTTCCATTACAAATTAAACTTTTTACAATCTGTTCGATACTTCAGAAGTAGAACTTATTAGAATTGTCTTCGCTTACTAGAAATGGAGGCGTTTGCAATTTATTTGACACACTAGAAATGTAACTTCCTATAATTAATTTTATAAATGAACAAGAAAATGAAATTGTGACCACTGTCAGACGATGTGAAAATTGGTCTTTTAATAATTCAAGTGGTGATAATGATATAGTCCTAAGCCACACAGACAAAATTTTACAGGGGAGTAGCCTATTAAAGATTTAGAGTCCAATGTTATTAGGCGTGGTATCATAATTTCTTCGTCGCAAGCCATTTGTTGAGTAATTTTTACAATATTTTACTAGCAACTTCCCCATACGTATAAGAAATGAACTCGCACAAAAAAGAGCTTTTTTTTTAAGTGTGGCCTTTGACTATATCATTCAATTGTTTTCACGCAATTTAAATGACACTTGTTACATAAGTTTGGCACTGTTTGCGGTGCAATATTCTGTGCTATAAATAATTTTGATTTAAAGGTTTCCTCTTTGAGATTTAAATTAACCAACTACAAAAAAAGGCAATGTAAATTTCTCTCTCGCAACAAGAATTAAAATTTGCAAGGACTGCAGTATGTTTCCTATTAATTTATTGTTGCTCTATCGATCATGATTTGTAAACTATCAAAGCAGACAAATCGGTAAAGGTCGAGTTACGTAATTCATCTGTGGGACATTCATTCCCGGCCAAGTGGGGAGACAAAAGAACTGGGCCACCTCCACTAATACTGTCACGTTCATTATGAATGTGTACTTTTCTTTGCTCACCAAGCCGCAGAATGACCTTAAAACCTTATCGAAAAGGCACTTGCTGTGTATAAAACGCGGCTTGGCAATAGACAAGACCCAAGTAAACCAGCAAACAGTAACCGGTCCAGAATGAGATTGGAGAGCTTTTAATTAAAACAAACAAAACCTGGAATTGTAAGCATTCGCGTAACTACATATTGAGAATCGCGTATAAACATATTTTAAGTTTATTCTTTCAGAAAAGAGACTGGGATTACATGTAAGAACTGAAAATATAATGTCGATATTAGAGCCTATTCTACAGAGTGGCGCACGAAATGTTGAACCATTTACAAGGGCTGGATAAAGAGTTATGGCAACACTGCTGTCACATGACGATGGTGAGAGCTGCCAGCAGTGTGGACATGAACAAGGACTGTTAGATAAGTTAGTGCAGCTAGCGGCGACAGTACTCTGTCAATCTACTGCAGTGTGAAGAACACTGACTTTCATAGGGATAGTGCGAGTGCCCTAAGACCACGTTTACAAAACTAGAGCAACGTTCCAGCACCAAAATTTAAGTGTCATGAGGCCGTAGTGCGCAAGAATGTTATCAGGGACTGTGTGAAGCAGCACCACCTTCGTCCAGCGCTCAGGAGAAAACTACGACACTTGGTGGTACAGAACCCCATCATTCTTCATGACAATGCAAGGAGTCACACCTCTGCTGCTGTTAAGGACCTTTTGCGCCACTGGCAATGGAAGATTCTGTAACATCCACCGTAGTCACCCGATATGAGTCCAAGAGATTACTATCTCTTCGCCAAAGTAAAAGAACCACTGTGAGGGACCCGGTACAATACCAGAGATGAACTTATCCGTACTATAGGGTTGCCAATACGGAACATCAAAAAACATGGACGCACTGATGATGTACGACGCCTTGCAAACATTTGGCAAAAGGTCATAAATAAGGGTGGGGGGACTATATTGAAGGTATGTAAATGTTGTACCCCTGCGAATAAAGCCATGTCAGAATTATCGAACTGTTGCCATTACTTTTTATCCAACCTTTTGTATATCTCAGTTTATTTGAGTACTATAACATGGCATAACGAACTACATAAACTTAGAATCACTAACTCATGAAGAATTGATGAACTTGTTTAATGTGGCCACCATTTTGCCGCAGTAGCGCTTCAAGACGAACGTTCAGATTCTGCAATTCTCGTCGACACAGATCTTCATCGATTGTGTTCCGCACTTCCACAACACGGGCTCTGAGTTCCACCAGATCTCGCGCATGCTGACGGAAGACGTGTTCTTTTAAGAATCCTCAAAGAAAATAATTGCAGGGATTGAAGTCAGGGCTCTGAGGTGGCCAAATCTGACCACATTGATGACGCTGAGAAAAAAGGTGGGACAACGCTCTTTCACAAAACGTTTGATGCAGGAATTCGATAATAACATTGGCTGTTTGTGGTCGGGCTCCACCTGCATAAACCACTGCGTGTGCATTGGAAGTCGAGTGGCATAAACTGCAGGAAGGAACTGTTTCGCAACATGGCCATGTACCGTTCTGAATTGACCATTTGGTTGAAGAAGAAAGGTCCAATAGTGTTTTAGCGGGGACCACCTTTTATTGAAATGTTGACGGAAACGTCTCTGTGCAAAAATCACTCTCTTCGTTTCTGCGTATGAAAGCACTAACTTCTCTCTCTGTTGAGTAGTAACCCGTCCTCTGTTAGCCATCTTAATCAACTAATCTGTGCTGAGCCCTAGCGGTCTATCCAAGGGCCACTGAATTTACGAGAGGAGTTTGAAATATGTCGCTTTAATAGTATAGCCACAAAATTAAAATCAAATGGTTCAACATTTTGTACACCACCCTGTATTTAATTATTTCACAAACAAGAACAGAGATATGTTGTGGTATCCATACAGCAAATATAGAGAGAATTATATCGCAATGAAACTATAAATAGTGGGCAATCACATAATAAGCTATTAAAACAGCATTTCTATGAGTTTCAGTTCGTTATTTCACCCACAAAACAAGAATATGTTCCTCGTAAGAATTTAATATTTCACATCTTATGTTCTTGAAAGTATTATTCCACGAACAAGACGAACTCTGAGTCAAATTTTCATTTAGTTCTAGTCTAGTCTTTCACCGTCAAAGACAAGAATTGTGTACATCTGCATAAGCAAATTAAGATAACATTTCTTACTTGTTTCAGTGATTTTACACAAATAAGACAGTTTGTGATTATTCAAGTACGTACGAGTAACAACTAAAAAAACTTAGTTTGACCTTTGACATGAAGCGTCTGCAACAAGAAGACAAAAACTGTAACATTCTGATATGAAAGATATACTGTGATGTCACTCATGGTGTCATGAAAACAGAAGTTCAAGTGCAAAACTGTGTTACAATTGAAGCACACGTCATAAGCCAGAACACGTAACTCATCCCTTCCCTGCAACCCTCGCGTCATTGTACGGTAGGGGGAGAAGAGAAGAGAAGAGAGAACAGTGTGTTTACCAAACGTCACAGAAACGTCATTGAAGACTCCGGCCTTGTGGAAAGGGAAACGAACTCTTTCCCCATGTTTCCACTCCTTTCTTCCCCAGTTCTGCAACCCTGCTCTATTTAATATATCTCGAGTTTTTTTTTTCTTTCTACACGATATTTCCCTTACGTTCATTTTCGGCTCTTCCCCTTCAAGATTTTCTTAATTTCCATCAACGGGGAGATGAGACATTCTAAAGAAGACAAATCCCCGTGTATAGAGACAAAATAATTATTATATTCAAGAACAAATTTGCTAAAATAATTCAAAACCTACAAACAAAATAGCTTGAATTGTTTTGACATTTTGCGTTTCGAAACAAATCACGTAACAACCAAACTGAAACAAGTGAGGGCAACTAACGTTTATTTATTTTTTTTTCCTTCGCTGTTATTTATACTCGCTTTAACATCTTTGGTCACATCGCGAGTTAATCTTTTGGGTGAAATCCGAAGGCCTGTGTACTATTGTTGAGACTGGTTGTATTGTTGTGAACTAGATGGCGACTGTATAATTATGTATTACTGATTTGGTATGAATATTATGATTTCGGTGATGAATGAGGCCGGTGATATTCAGGGATGTTGTGGCCCGAATTTCCTGGCATTTACCTTGCGGTTGAGGGAAAACCCTGAAAAACCTCAACCAGGAAATTCAACCCGACTGGGAATCGAACCCGGGCCCTCTGCGTAAGAAACCAGCATGCTGACCCCTACACCACAGAGGTTGTCAACGTTTATTGTGAATGGTTCTATTTCAATTAAACCTTATTTTCTGAAAATTTTCAAAGTGTCATATCCTATGAAGAACCAAATATTTAAAACAATTATTGTTAAAAATTGGTGAAAAATATTTTCACTGTACCAATAAATTTATTATAACGATCTGAAAATACTTTTCAAGTGAATATCCCATATTAGTCGAAAAAGTTGCCTTAATCTTTGACATGACTACGTCTTTATAGGTACAAAATGGGAAACTTCAGGCGATATACTCACAAACACAAAATTAAAGACATGGATATAATACGTTTGCTTGACACAGGTGTACCGAGCATTGCATTCAATCATAGTAGTAAAATTGGTCGTATTAAAATGGATTTGAGGGAGCTGGAATATGATGATAGAGACTGAATTAATCTTGCACAGGATAGGGACCGATGGCGGGCTTATGTGAGGGCGACAATGAACCTTCGGGTTCCTTAAAAGGCATTTGTAAGTAAGTAAGTAAGAGAGCTAGAATGTTTGTTCCTTGTACATGATTTTTATATTATTTCTTCTTCTACTAGCAATAATATGCTGCTTGCTCTGATTGGTTATGATTTCCGTTATTGTTTGCTTTGTATAGTCGAATGTGGCTAAAATAAATCAAATACATTAGTATATATGTATATACTTTATATTCTTATTAGAGGACCTCACCGGCCTCTATTGAATACTGTGTAATCAATGACTTTGTGTAGCCATCACGTAGGTACTTATTAATGGAGAAAAATTAGTTTCCGCAGCGGGAATCGAACCCAGGTCCTTCAGCTTGGCGCGCTAAGTGCTCTTATCATCTGAGCTATTCCGAGACCCGATCCACATGCGCTCCTGCATATATGACATATGTCTAAAATGCAGGTAGTAGACCATTGACAATATTAAGAAGGAGAATTCGGCCGGCAATGTAGATCGGGTCACGGCATAGTTCAGATGGTAAGAGCATTCAGCGCGCCAAGCTGAGAGTCCTAGGTTCGATTCTCGGTGCCGGAACGAATTTTTCTCCATTAATATATAAATATGTTAGGCTTGTATTACAATAAAATTGTGTTGCTGTTCTGTTCTTATTATTTATGTTAATACCAACTCTGTTCCAATGAGTCGTGTGTTCACTTACAGTGGAACTCCACAAATAGACACTCACTCTCGTATACATCACGATACAAGGTAAGTCAACGCATCCTGTTCCGTGCTGCACAGGGCTAACCAGTTGAACCAGTGCAGTAGTGTGCAGATACTCGTACACGTTGGCAGCAAGGCAGGGAACAAAACATGCGTACTAATGTTGAAGCAGAAGTTACAAATATTGGAACGGTTTAAAAAAGGTGACTCAATCAGAGCCATCCCTCAAGAATTTTACATTTCGATCAGAACAGTGCATAATGATAAAACAAAATTCATCTAATTATGAGGCATTCTGTAGTGATAAGAAGCTTTGTTATTATCAGTTGATTGTAGGATGAAAACACAGCTTATTTTGTGTATTTCCTAAATTTAATCAATAGAGATGACTTATGTTCTCTCTTGAAGGGTATACACCATTTTAAAATAATTTAATACACAAACACAACTATTACATGAAATGTTCCATACGTTTTTGTAGCTTTATTCTCTCAACAATAACAAAAATCCAGGTTGCCAGGTGACGATAGAAAAAAAAAGATGCGAAAACGAATGTGGTGTATAAACAATTTAATGCTCTATCATATTCAAGTATAAAAATATAGGGGTGCCATTTGAAATTTCAAAGTGGGAGTGGCTGGGGGTGGGAGGTGAAATCTAAAATGCAAATGCCTTGTTTAAGACTTCCCCCTCAATATCTAAATTTACGTGTTTTTTTTTTTTGTTTAAATTGAATTCAATTAATTAACTAGTTATTTAGAGTGGGAAGTTTTGAAATGAAAGCCCCATATGTAGATATATTTAGACTTTTTTTCCTCTAGAAGTTTGTTTTATGTTTCAGATGTATCACGTATATATTATACTTAATCACGGATTTGTTTTGTTATATATTTTACTTATACTACAATAATATTATTTAAAATTATATACGTTAATTATTTATGTTTCGGTCCGCACGCCATAAAAAACATTGTACAGCCCTTATGTTTACCGATGTCCGCAGTACTCCGAAGAAAGACAGTGTTCGTACCTCGTCTCGCACACGGACCATTGCTGCGTATATTTGTGGAGTTCTACTGGATATGTAAACATTTGATTTTAACAAATTCTTATCGATAGAAATTGGTATTCTGAATTTTGTATAACCTTATATTAAAAGAAATTAACAATTAGTGAGTAAAAACATCTATTTCACGAATTGTTGGTAATTATCCCAAGGAAATTTTATTTGACACCGATGTTATCCAAGGACAGATACTTGACGAGAAACTTATCATCTTCTTTCACTAAATGCTAAAATATCACACCACATCTCTATTCGGCATGACGATAAATTAGGAACACAAGAACAAGAGCTGACACCTTGGAGTGCTGGAATTACATATAATTGACAACTGCGAAATTGAGCCAAAGCCGGGGGACATGTAACACTTCACGGGATGCAACAAGACGCAAAAGCACAAGTGGAGCGAATGTATCGCGGTCACTAAGTCAATGCATCCATACGAGATTTATCTGATCACGAGACTAGAAACGAACAAGAGACCATAATTTACAGCCAGGCGTACTTCACCACTTCAACACCGTCATCGAGGTCTTCGTTATAATTGTCAACATTATCACGTCTCCATCGTCATGGTCATCATCGGAAATCCTATCGTCGTCAGTATCGTCAACAGAATCACTATCATCATGAGTGTTACTGTCATCGTGACAAGGAGGAAGTAAAGTAGAAAAGGGTGAGGACTGACAGGAGACAATGAGGATGGACAAGAATGGAGAAAGCGAGGGAAAAGAAGGAAGGAAGGAAATAAGATTAAGAGAAAGGGAGGTGAAAGTAGAAAAGAAGGAAGAAAGGAATGTGAAAACTTATTGATAGGAAGGATAGAAGAGTAACGAAAATTTAAACGGAAGAATACTTCTTTGTTGGTTTATGTTACGACGCTTTATCAACTGCGATGGTTATTTAGCGTTTGAACAAAATAAGTCCAGAGTTCAAAACCGAAATATACCCACCATTTCCTCTTAGGCCTATCGGGTTGATGGGAAATCCCGAAAAAATTCTCAACCTGGTAACTTGTCCCAACCAGGATTTGAACCCGAGCCCGCTCGTTTCTCAGTCAGACACGCTAACCGTTAATCCACAGGAGTAGATAAACTGGGTGAAAGAACATATGAAGAAAGAAAAGCGAAATAAGAGGAAAAAAGACAAGAAAGACAATAAGACAAAAGATAGAGAAGAGAAGAGAAGAGAAGAGAAGAGAAGAGAAGAGAAGAGAAGAGAAGAGAAGAGAAGAGAAGAGAAGAGAAGAGAAGAGAAGAGAAGAGAAGAGAAGAGAAGAGAAGAGAAGAGAAGAGAAGAGAAGAACGTACAATTTTTCAAATACTTTATTTTAATTCTACCTTTAGATGTAAAAATACAACTATATCATCTTCACTACTTTTTCAGAACAAATTTTGTACAATATTTACATTTTCAGATTACAAAGTGACAATTACGTACATTGGGTTATCTTGTCCCACTGCTAAGAGAGTCAAAACCTTTCTGTAAGAAATCATCCTCTTTTGTCATGGCCCGGAAATTCTCCGGATTTGAACTCAGTCGAGAAAATATGGGAATTTATTTAAAAGGAAAAGCCTAAACAGGCTATTATAATCAAAGTGATTGAGAGTTTGCCAAATATATTTCAAGCAATCGAGGGACCCATATAATTTATAGACTTTACATGGCTTAAATAAAGAGTATTCTGTCATTTTGTAGTATTAAAATGTAAATATTGTTCAGAATATGTTCTAAAAATGTAGTGGAGTTAATATAGTCCCATTTTCAATTATAAAATTGCAATAAATGTAGAATTAAAATGAAGTACTATTTAAAAAGTTGTAGATTATTCCATTAATGTGGTCCGGTATTGTATGTAAAAGTACTATAGTACAGAGTACAAAGTATTATCTTACGACTGTTATGACAAGTGTTGTGTTGCATATTTCTACATATTCACACATTTATTTTATACTATAAAGATATTTAGCTTATTTATCTTTTTGTTTTCATCATATTTCCCGATAATGGTATATCTATAATGTGATAACTTGAGCTATATTGAATCATAATTCCTCTTACTGTGTATACATAAAATTATTGCGTTCATTGTATGCTTTGTAATCACTATTTGATTATTATTATTATTATTATTATTATTATTATTATTATTGTCTCATATTTCTATACTTTGTATGTTCATTTATTTTGACTTATTGTTCACATTTTATTATGCATTTTCCTTCCTTCATGACGTCCTTTTCTGTAAATGTTGAACCGGCTCCAGTCAAATTCCGAAGAGAATTGATAAGACTTCAGTGTCACACAATTTTGAAAGATAGATATTACAATATTCCAGGCGATCTCGTTGCGTTTTATAAGAACTTGGAACAAAAAGAGTTTCCGTTTATCCACGCATTCACATGCAAGTTAATTGTTATGTTTGCCTCTATATACCTTCGTGAACACACACTCTCAGTTATGAACCTGAATAAGAGTAAAACTAAGTCAAGTTTGTTCAATGTTGCGTTGGAAGCAGTGTTACGCATTCATTCTACTCAAACAATATTCCCTGATATAGCTGAAAGGGAAAGAAAACAAAGAAATGTCATTTGTCTTCCTAACTACAGAAAAAAAGGACAATTTTATTTTGTTGTATTATTTTGTAATGGCGAATTGTTGTAATTCTTGAATTCTTCCTATGTGTAATAAAATGTGCCATCCATATGTACCGCACTGGCTCACTCTACCCCTTGCACGCATGCAATCCTCTCAGCGATCGGTATTCCGTCTCTTTCCCACTGACTCGCTGTCTCCCTCCGGGCTTGGCACGGCTCCAACGAACCCTGGGCAGCCATGGGGTATTACGGGGGCTGCCCACTTGGAATGGTGTGATCTATCACATAATTTTGTATTTCATGTATATTATTGAAACCTGGTTGAGAAGAGAAGGCCTTATGGCCTTAACTATGCCAGGAAAAATAAAACTACCACCACCACCACCACCACCATCACCACCACCACCACTGATCTCGACTAATATTGTAATTTTCTACTACTTAAATTTCATGTCATCTCTAAGGCAGTGATGTCAAAGCAAGCGCATTTTTCTGACCTTGACGTCGTGCGCGGGCATCAAGCGCTAAGTATGGAAAGAGGAAGGGTTGTGTATATGAATAAGCAACCTGTTGGATTAAGAAAACAGTGGTGCAAAAACTTCAAACGGAACGTGAAATTTTATGTCGTTATTTTTAAACGGCCTCTTTCTGATCTATATTGTCTGTAAAACAAAAGTACTAATACCAATTTCTTAATATTTCAGTTGTGTTTTAAATGTTAATAACATAATAAAGAGTTAAGAAGGAATATTCACATAAATTCCGCAATAGTGCAACTATACTGTACTAAATGGATGGAACACATCATTCATAAAGAAAGTGTATCCCAAAAAAAAAAAAGAAAAAAAAAAGAGATTGATTATGACATAAGTTGGAATTGATATTGATGGTACTTTAGCCTTATAAATTAATCACTAAACAAATCAAAACAATATTACAGTACAAAGAAAAGTTACCTAGGTTCTGTATATGTTTTAAGTGTACCGGTAACTAATATTCCATAACAAAACTCTTATCGCATTATGATTTTAAGGTGATATTAGTGAGCAACTTCCTATCATAAGAATATTAAATTATTTTCTCGAAATGTGCTGAAGCTATAGAGCTGACATTTTTATAACACATGGGCACGTATCTTTTGCTTATGAAGTAACGGTAGTTCCTTTGTTAATTCATGTCCTTACAAACAATTTCCATGCGAGTATTTTCAAAATTTTTAATACACTATTCTGAGTAATACGTATTTACGGTATATTAGATTTACGAAAACATTCTGTAAGGCTACTAAATAAATAGCCCTATATCTGAAAAATTCACTTTCCTATAAAAAAAGTTGAGAAAATATTTCTTTTGAACAAAACAATCAAACTTGTGAAAAATTAACATTAAAATTAAAACTTACATTCTTATAATGCACTCATACTTCTCAGACAAATCTAAAAATTAACACGGATACAGTTTTAATACGTTCTCTTCCCTTTATCTATTGAATCAGTGCTGGCGATCCCTGAATATAGTTCGACCAAGCGGCATATACTACCTCTTTCGTCTGTGTCTCTTCTTTCCGCTGTAAACCGCTCAGACTCTCCTGAGCTCTAAAGCGCGCGCTTGCTCCTATGGGCATCAATTGACATGACTGCTCTAAGATATCTTATTTTGTGTTGTTTTATAATTATAACCTATGACATAATTTTGTATTTCATGTATATTATTGAAACCTGGTTGAGTTGAAGAGAAGGCCTTATGACCTTAACTCTGCCAGGCAAAATAAAATTATCACTACCACCACCACCACCACCACCACAACTACTATAGAGCCGGATTAATAAATTAAAAAATGGCATTTCTTTTTGTGCTAAACCTTGGAGTTTTTCATAATAGTGTATAGGCCTACAAATAAAGAGACACGTGTCTTGGCATGGTCGCTAATGCAACGTGTGATTACAGTTGGCTGTCGTTCTATTTACCTAGCACCTGGTAAAGAACGCCTGTAATCAATCACGCTGGAGTGACCATCGGAGAATGTGGAGAGAAGTCGTGCCCGATGCGGCCTTACACCTCCAGCATTCCTCGGTGTGCCTGGTAGTCGCAGCTGTAATAATTAGTTCAACACTATCACTCCATTATCGACCTTTCTCGATCGATATCTTTTCGACACAATCGTTGTTCCACATCTCATTACCGCGATGTTTATGTTTCATTCTTTCTTTTTTTTTTCGCTGACAGCGACAATGTTCCTCCGTGGCTCCGAACTCGCGTGATTCCGCTTAGAGGCCGCACAATCACTTACAAGGCACTTGCTGTACGTTCATTTATTTTAAATGTAACAGGCGACTGGACAGAAACATGTATACATTCAGGACACGCGCCCGGTGAGTCATACTGTAGAGTGTAGACCTATCAAAGTTTCGACAAAATAATGAAAATTTGTAAATATGGAGATATTTTAACAGATTGTTACACAAATTCATAGCGTTTTTTTTTAAATAATTACCGAATTATTAATTTTATTTTACGTTACCAGAATACCTTGTGACGAGAACAGAGTACGAAATGGAAATATAAAAAATGGAAATGTATCCTTTGAAAAGTTAAAAAAATCGAATTAGCTTGGAGCAACAATAACAATTAGGCTATAAATGACACTCGAGAGGAGATTAAACGTGGAATAAATATGGAAATGCCTGTTATTATTCGGTTGAGAAGTTTTTGTCATCCAGTCTGCTCTCGAAAAAACTGAAAATTAAAATTTATAAAACAGTTATATTACCGGCTGTTCTGTATGGTTGTGAAACTTGGATTCTCATGTTGAGAGAGGAACAGAGATTAAGGGTGTTCGAGACTAAAGTGCTTAGGAAAATATTTGGGGCTAAGAGAGATGAAGAAAGTTACACAAACAGAACTGCACGCATTGTATTCTTTACCTGACATAATTAGGAACATTAAATCCAGACGTTTGAGATGGGCGGGGCATGTAGCACGTATGGACAAATCCAGAAATGCATATAGAGTGTTAGTTGGGAGGCCGGAGGGAAAATACTTTTGAGGAGGCCGAGTCGTAGACGTTAAATAATAATATTAAACTGGATTTGAGGGAAGTGGGATATCATGGTAGAGACTGGATTAATCTTGCTCAGGATAGGGATCGATGGCGGGCTTATGTGAGGGAGGCAATGAACCTCCGAATTAACTAAAAGCCACTAAGTAAGTAAGCCTAAGTATTAACAGAATACATAAACTAATCAATAATATATTCTCCTGCATTGTTTATGACTAGATATAGGATTTTTAATTGCAAAATGATACCCACTATATCTGAGTGCATGTTATGTAGTTTCTAACCGTTTTGAGACTTTTTAATAACTACTTGGAAATTCAACAAAGAAAAGCGGGGTCACGAATACTGGAGAAAGAATCCAGTGTAACATGATTGATAATTTATAACTAACTAATACGTTTGAAAAAGCGAGGTCCACCCACCAAAACCACCCATAAGGCTACATTAGCGAAAGCTACAGCAAATTGTAGTTCATGGCACGAACTTGTCAAATGCATACCGAACAAAAAGCTCGCGCCATGCACTCTATTACTTTGAAACTTTGGGTATTAGTTTTACAACAGCGGGTTATTGCTTGCTCATTTATAACTAGGCTATAGTTAGTTGGAATATTAACTTCTATTGCCTAAAAATCCGATCCCTATATTATAATTGACTTTCAACGTTCTGTTCTTTTACATGAACGGAAAGTAGGTTTTTCATTAGGCCATTTTATTTCAGGGTTAAGTCTTCCTTTCTGTTCTTGTTGTTGATGTGAAGGCGCCATTTTTCATCATCAGTAAAAATCTGTGGAAAAAAAAAAGCGAGTGATGTTTACAATGGAAAAAGCTGATTTTTCATGCTTTCGCCCGACATGTACCGTACACACTTGCCCAATTTTTTAACTTTGTCCACGCACTGCAAATATCGTACGATGCTTCATTGATCACAGTTCAAAATATTGGCCAATCGTCGAATACAATTAAGTGGATCATAGTTAATTAATGCTTTAAATTGTCTTCATCAAAATAGGACGGTCTCCCTGAAACTGAAGGATCATTCATGTAGAAATGGACGCCTTTTAAATGAGAAAACTATTTTCGTACCGTGTCTTCCCCGATAGCGTTCTTCCTGTAAACGACACAAATGAGTCCAGTGATCTGCAAATGCTTTTACTCCTCGATTAAACTGAAACATAAAAAGATATGTCGGAAATTTTCGTCTCTTTCTACTGACATTCCATTCTCTTTAATGCGTAATAACACAAACTTTCTTGAAAATCCAAAAATTTTATTCGTATTCAGTATGACAATACTATGACATTAAAATAGCAAATGAGAAAACGGAAGACATTTTTTTACCAACATTCTTTTGCCGTGGAAAACAAAAAGTCTACAAATTTATGCATCAACTTAATCAAATCTCCACTCCAACTCCTCATATACACTCGTATGGTTAGTTAAATACTTGTAAACAACATCCTGCATTATAAGTATCAATATGTAACAAAGTTAGCCTTTCAAAACTTTGAATATTAAACGAACATTTTTATTAATTTTCAGATGCCCCTGACAATTTTCATCGCAGCGAATGACTGCACATACTGTAAACCAAACTCAAAACACAATATAAGTATTTAACTCATATTTTAGTAAGTTATAAAATGAGCCTGGCTCTTATGGTAGTGGCTAGAAACATTTTTGTTTTATAAATTTAATTTGTACTCACTAGCTAGCTAGTTAAATAAATAAATAAATAAATAGATAAATAAGTAAATAAATAAATAAGTATGTCATAACTTATGCACATTGTTACATCAATATTTTAACATGTTTTAACTATAAGTTTTATTCATTGTTTTTAATCTTGCGACATTTGGAACAAATTGTGTCTAAACAACCAACCAGAGGTAATAATAATAATAATAATAATAATAATAATAATAATAATAATAATAATAATATCCTAACGTGTCCCTTGAGAGGCAAAAGCCTCCTGGTAGAGGGTAGCTCTGTTTCACTAACGCGCTGAGCTACTCCGCATTATGTTGTGTCTAGTGTTTCTTTGTCTGGTTGGAGTTGATTTCGCTGTCACTTTGATTAATTTGATTTCACTAACACTTTGATTATATTGAATGCACTATCACTGAGTCAACTTGGGATGTTGTTTGTGGCTGGCACTGTCTTCATTTGTAGTCGACTTCCAATTGTTCTCCATGTTCCCCTGCTTCTTGCTATTCTGGACCATATATTCCTGATCACTTTTGTTAAAACACTACTTCAGCATTTATTAATTACATATTTGTGTTTTTTTCTCACATTCGCAATTTAGCATGTCAATACTTCTAGACTTTGTGTTCACATAATTATATTTTTCGTTATTATGTAACCACCTGAAGATGACCTATTATGAATGAGTAGAAAACGTTTGTGGAAAACTATTTGATTTAAAATGTTTTGGTAGGTTTTTTAACCTTCAATTCAACTCAATCTAATTAGTTGATAACTAGAGTTAGGATTTATATGTAGTAAGAGTTAAGAATGACGCCGAGTGTAGTTGAGTCGATGTGATGCCGGTTAAAAAGTTTTTAAACTTGGTTTAAAAAGACAAGAATACAAGAAAAATCACAAGGACTACACAATGCAGCTTTTAATCCCTCCCCCCCCCCGCTGTTTTGTAAGTGATGGTTAAGAGGATTAACTACCCTTAACGCTAACTAATGGCAGTACTGAATGATAAGATTGGCAAGTATAAGGAGTGGGAGAGGTGAAGGCATGGCTTGCATGTTTATAAACTATACCAACTAAAGATATTAGCTTTTACTACATACGAATCCTAGCTCTGTAATGATGACTCATGTACAATAAAATAAACAACAAGTTATCTGAAAGTGAAAATAATAAAAATGACTTTCAAATTTAATAAATGAAGTTTGAAGGAAAAGAAAAATGTTTAAATATTTCTACACAATCAGTCCTGCCAGTGTTTCTACTTGGTGTCAATCAGAGTGCTGCATTGGAGTTAAATAGCTCGCTTGAACTCTGTCGAGTGTCGCACCCTCGAGTGAGATAAGATCGGTCGTGATACGCTCGTAATAAATAGAAGCATAGTACAAGGTCATCTCATCGACATGTCTTATCTTGTATGGAAGGCGACAGGTAAGATACACATATGTTTTGCTCACACGGTAAAAACAAGGCTTTATTTTCTGCGTTTATGACAAACGTTTAATGGAACAGTCTAATGGAACGTACCAAAACAGTAACATGAAGTTATAAATAAAATAATACGAAAAACTTCGATATACAGTTATTAATGCTAATTAATAATTAATCAATATTTCACTTACCACATATATAATATGATAGGTCCATAATAAATGTAGAAACGTTTTACAAAATATTATTGATATAGCAGTAGATTAATAACAGTATTAGTACAGAGATAACGTCATAGAAATTATAACAAAACGAATAATCATGCTACACAACTGTTACAGACGCAAAGATTGACACACTAATTATTATAGATTATTATTATTATTATTATTATTATTATTATTATTATTATTATTATTATTATTATTATTAATAGAAAACTTGATACGGTTCTTGCATTATCGTTATTGTGTTCTCCGTTTATAATAATACATTTACATCCAATAACATCTATCAGATATGACAAAAACAAAATCACTCCTGTGTGGGGGGGGACATTTATCTACAGCATTTATATTACATTTTAAAGCAAGTTTTGTAGTTGTACTGTGGAGAGGTTAGTTAAACACTGCAAAGTTTTGAAATGATAAACATCTATGATTTTAATACACAGTTCATCACTGTAACAAGAACGAATGTCTAACGCTCAGCTTATATCGTTCGAGGATTTATCGCTCGCGATAATTTTACCCATCATGCATGTGCGCTACCTATCGGATTATGCTATGAACTACTTGGCGCTCGAGCGAAAACGTCCGATGCAGACCTCTGGTGTCAATATTCTCCTATTTTTAGATACATTTAATGTACATCACATCTAGATAAATTGACACAAAACTAAAGAGTGCGAACACAATGGGACCAATAGTTACGAGAAATCCCTGTTTACAGAAACAGACAGACGGAGAGCTGGAATAAACGGAATGATAACAGAAATTCTGGAAACTTTTATTACTTCCGAAAACATCTCTAAGTCAATATTTGCAGCATCCCAATGCTTTCTCTTCGTTTTCCTTATAATGAAGAAGTTTAAAAGTTAACTGAAGTGTGGTATATACAGCAGTAAATGCGTAATTTTGTAACCGTGTGAAAGTCACGATCATGAATTCAAATCAAGTTCAGAGCGATGCTTGTGTAATCCATATGTTGTTAGAAAAATAAAACATCTCTCATCTTCCACATTTGACCTTTTACATGTGGCTTTATTTCTTTACGATAATTCAGTTCATTTTCCTTCATCATATAACAGTACTAACGCCAACTTCATCATCGCTAAACTTGTGATTGCACTGTTAGCAGTAACCTACCACGTTCTATAATTTTTCACGGAGGGTCCAACCCACGCATTTGACAAAGATGTCACATCTGCATCACAGCCTCCGGTCCACTGTACCACATCGTATTACGTAAGAGTTTCTGCTTTTACTGCCTTGCAGCCAGATCCTTATAAAGTGTTCCACTTGATGTAACCGTAAGCAAAATGAAAGGGACGCAATTAGAGCAAAAAATCCTATTCTACGACTGATCTCAAAATGTCGTCGTAATAATGTGCGATCTGCAGCATGGTGGTGATATCTCCACTGATCGGTTCTAAGTTTTCCGTCCTCTGGCTCAACTGTGATGTAACTTAGTACCAGACTTGGGAATGGAATGTTTTATTTCCGCTGGCAGAGTTAAGGCCATAAGAACTTCTCTTCCACTCAACCAGCCTTAATCAATACAATAGTGACATACATATTTAAATCTATACTAATAATAAATCTGTAGCCGAAATTTTTGTGGTAATTTTAGATTTTCCAAAAATAATTGGTCCTAACATATATAATTAACCACCCTGAAACCGAAAATTCCTTTTTTTGAAATTTTTGTTTGTATGTCTGTCGTCTGTCTGTATGTTTCTTACCTTTTCGCGCGATAATGGCTGAACGGATTTCGATGAAAATTGGAATATAAATTAAGTTCGTTGTAACTTAGATTTTAGGCTATATGGCATTCAAAATACAGTATTTAAAAAGGGGGTTATAAGAGGGCCTGAATTAAATAAATCGAAATATCTCGCTTATTATTGATTTTTGTGAAACATGTTACATAACAAAAGTTTCTTTAAAAATAAGTTGCGATAAGTTTTATTCCTTGAAAAATTTTGATAGGACTGATATTTAATGAGATAAATGAGTTTTAAAATTAAAATAACTGCCATCTAAGGCCGTGTAATGAATTAAAAAACAAATGACTTCGTCTATAAGGGGCCTTGGACAGTAACAATCGAAAGCTATGAAAGATAGCCTACAGAGAATGTTTCTGTGTTTGTATGAAGTAATATCGAAAGCTAAATTAACCGATTTCTATAATTAATTATTATTTCACCATTGGTTAGTGTAGTTTATCTAGATGGACATAATGCTATAATGTTATTACAGTAACTTCTGATATAATATAATATAATATAATATAATATGTAATATTATGATAATATAATTTAAGTTATTTGAAGGGTTCAGAACCATAGTGGGCCAAGCGACATTTACTGAATACGTAGGAAACAAGGGTTAAAATTAAGTTATTACCATAATTTAATGGAAACCTATAACAAGTAAAATAAAATATACACATTAAATCTAAATGATGTCAATCTTCATTAAACTATGGTTGCATGTAATAAAAATTAAGAAACATGTTAAAGGAATTGTCATTGCACGAAATGAGTTTCTCTGGACCAAAATGATCGCTTTTTAATTATTTGGATGCAATTTAAATTAAGTAACATATTAAACGATTTATCCTTCTATCAAACACGAATTCCCTGGATCAAATGTCCTATTTTAATTACGTAACTACTTTATATTTATTTCTAACGGGTGCAGCGGAGAGCACGGGTACGGCTAGTTATAAATATTTACAATACACTTAAAAGATTCTCCAGCAACATTCACTTAAGTTTTAACGACTAGTACATGTTTATTTAAATTGAGATAAAACCTATACGAAAAAGTAATAATTTATGAGCTAATGTAATTCAATTCAGTCTATATGCAAAATGTAAAGAATTATAATTAAGTTGAGAGAGCTATGCGTAAGAAATTAATTAATTTCTACACGACGCGTCAAATACGTTTAACCTTCGCATCCCTGTGAGGGATGTCCCAACTTTAATTATTGAACAATAATCTCATCGTGTGTGATTTCAGCAACACGTATTAATTAATTTGTGTCAGAAAAACATTATTACGTTATTTCCAATTGTTACCAGTCCAATTTTCTCAACAATGTGCCCACAATAAATTAAATTATGCTTGGGGTGCGTGTACACCCCTCTCAGGAACCCATGTTATAATGTTGGCGACACTGTAAGTCTACTCTTCTTGCCTTCTATACAGTTATTCTGCAGTTTTCAGTGTCACTGAGCAATTTTGAGTGTGAAGTGCAGAATGTTGACATTGTTCTTAGTTCGTATTCTTGAATGTAAGCATAATATTCATCAGGTATTAATAATAATAATAATAATAATAATAATAATAATAATAATAATAATAATAATAATAACATTTAATATTATTATTATTATTATTATTATTATTATTATTATTATTATTATTATTATTATTATTATTATTATTATTATTAATATTATTTTATACTACTGCAATTAAGCGGTTAGAGCGTGGTGTCAATCACACCACCTCATTCTAGTGCCGAGGTCAAGAAAGCATGGGGGTTCTACCTTTACCTTTTTACTACTGCAACTATTATCATTAGTCTTGTAATTATGTATAGGTATACAATAATCCAAAAGTTTCCAAAAAATTCTGTTCAATTCAGTACTAGACAAGTTTAGCTTGAAACGTTTCATTAAAGATGCATAAACCCAGGGATAAGAACGGATTTGCTCAGAACTTTATGAAAGGTTCATGCAAGTTTTGCATCTAAATTTTTATAATAGATTAGGCGAATTATACATTTGATAACGATATTTGAGACATCATAAAACTGTAAATAGGGAAGTTTTGATGTAGAAACAAATTCCATACGGTAGTGAACAACATCAAGTATGCGATACCGTTCCTAATTCACTTTCTTTTTTATTTTAATTCTGGATAAGACGAATATTCATCTAATAGCCTTATTTCTTTTTTTTTGTCGGGAATTTTTTACGATGCTCAAATGTTTTCCTAAATAAATATTAAGCACTACTTATGCATACTTTTATAGACCATATATTTAAAATTTGTGAGAGGGAATCGATTATGAAAATATGCATCATTTTTTTTAAATTGCATAATTCATAAACTAATAAAGTGAAAAGAAATTTAAATTTTTAGCATATAAATATATTTCAGGGGAAGCATGTATTTAAAAATAAACTGTCTGTATCTTTGAACTTTTTTTTTTTTTTTTTTTGCTACCTAGAGGACTCAAACTGAAATAAATTGTAGAGAAGCCGCTAAGTAGCTCTGGTCGTAGTTTCAGTTTGATTTATTGCAAAGTTTGAGTTCTGTGGACAAATGAATTTTTTCAGTACCAAAAGTAAACATTTCGTTCATTGATATTTTCTAACACAAAATCAGATTGCATTTGTTACTATCTATCTATCTATCTATCTATCTATCTATCTATCTATCTATCTATCTATCTATCTATCTATCTATCTATCTATCTATCTATCTATCTATCTATCCATCCATCCATCCATCCATCCATCCATCCATCCATCCATCCATCCATCCATCCATCCATCCATCCATCCATCCATCCATCCATCCATCCATCCATCCATCCATCCATCCATCCATCCATCCATCCATCCATCCATCCATCCATCCATCCATCCATCCATCCATCCATCCATCCATCCATCCATCCATCCATCCATCCATCCATCCATCCATCCATCCATCCATCCATCCATCCATCCATCCATCCATCCATCCATCCATCCATCCATCCATCCATCCATCCATCCATCCATCCATCCATCCATCCATCCATCCATCCATCCATCCATCCATCCATCCATCCATCCATCCATCCATCCATCCATCCATCCATCCATCCATCCATCCATCCATCCATCCATCCATCCATCCATCCATCCATCCATCCATCCATCCATCCATCCATCCATCCATCCATCCATCCATCCATCCATCCATCCATCCATCCATCCATCCATCCATCCATCCATCCATCCATCCATCCATCCATCCATCCATCCATCCATCCATCCATCCATCCATCCATCCATCCATCCATCCATCCATCCATCCATCCATCCATCCATCCATCCATCCATCCATCCATCCATCCATCCATCCATCCATCCATCCATCCATCCATCCATCCATCCATCCATCCATCCATCCATCCATCCATCCATCCATCCATCCATCCATCCATCCATCCATCCATCCATCCATCCATCCATCCATCCATCCATCCATCCATCCATCCATCCATCCATCCATCCATCCATCCATCCATCCATCCATCCATCCATCCATCCATCCATCCATCCATCCATCCATCCATCCATCCATCCATCCATCCATCCATCCATCCATCCATCCATCCATCCATCCATCCATCCATCCATCCATCCATCCATCCATCCATCCATCCATCCATCCATCCATCCATCCATCCATCCATCCATCCATCCATCCATCCATCCATCCATCCATCCATCCATCCATCCATCCATCCATCCATCCATCCATCCATCCATCCATCCATCCATCCATCCATCCATCCATCCATCCATCCATCCATCCATCCATCCATCCATCCATCCATCCATCCATCCATCCATCTATCTATCTATCTATCTATCTATCTATCTATCTATCTATCTATCTATCTATCAAGTACGGTGTCTTCCTATCATCTGGTGAGTAATAAGGAATAACATATTTTAATTTCCATGATTTATTCGAATCTCTAGTTTTGGGAGCCATATTTGTTTAAACGTGGACCCTCTTGTAGCTTTGAACACAAAACATCTTCTACCATGGAAGATGTTCCAAGGTACATGATACTATAGGTTTTTGTTTTTCTTTATTTTAAGAGGCCCCCCAATTGATCCGGATGCCTTGAAGAAAGCTGTTGAAGTATTTATTGCTCCTCCAGGAAATAAAATCTCAATCAGAGAAGCCTGCACCGGTTTATAATGGCAAATACATTTTAAATAATAAGATTATGAGTTTTTACAGCTATATTCCCACCTATAATCCATGTTTTCCAAGGTACAAGAGGTAATGTTCTGAGGTACATGAACCTACTGTACCTTTGAACACATTACATTCCCGTCATTTCATTTTTTCCATCCTTAATAGATCTGTAAAACAGAAAAATACATACAGGAAGTTGTAAAGGAATCTTAATAATTATTTCAAGCTTTTTTTCATTTAAAAGATTGTATTTCCTAAAATTAAAAATAAATAAATAAAATGTGAAAAGTGTTTAAAAGGTACAACAGTCTCCCCTATTCATTTATCTCTTCCCAGGTCCTATTGACTACATTGTTACTTCTTTCTTTAGACATCATCCTGATAGTGCTGTATTTTCAAAATTGTCTCACAATAAGCTCTTTCTATTATCTAATATTATTTGAACTAGATTAACATTCTGTGTATTTTAGCTTAATTCTGCTACACAGTTTATTTCAGTGTTTAATTAATAGTTCATAGTATTTTGTTGTTTAAATCGTAAATAACTCTTGTATACATGTAACTCTCATCTAAATCAAATTGTTGAATTCTTTGTAAGTTCATGCATATGTATATATACTTTTTGCTGGTTGAGTGGAAGAGAAGGCCTTACGGCCTTAACTCTGCAAGCTAAAATAAATCATTATTATTATTATTATTATTATTATTATTATTATTATTATTATTAAATTCTTAAATTGATACACCTACAGCAATAATGAAAAAATCTTACATTAAATTGATTCAATAGATCATACAAACTCCATTGCCAGTACTGTCTTCTAGGCAACAATTCTGAAGGTCACAGCACGGCCTTGTTTTAGCAAATAATATTGCACACAAAGACTTTAAAACAGCTCAGATCTTGGGGCTCATTTCGTAATTAGATGCCGATTGTTTATGTCTCTGTCTGTAGTCACGCTCCAGAAGATCATTAACTGCAATACAGCTCTTGTTTGTGATGCCCAACGCCGCTACCTCCGTCCATATTGGCTGCAGAAAGTATTGTACATTGCAGATTTCCAATAAATTTTGTCAACTCGTCTCATAATAAACCTGTCAGCGAAATTGCGATATTGTGTGTAAATAATGCGTAAGTGGATAGCTTTAACAACTCTTGTACTGCACAATCGAGGTTATGTAGCAGCCTTGACTCAGTCTCGTTACTCCATTACATTCACCTACAGATTCTTTTAAAGTAACGTTGCAAATACTATTTTTGTTTTATTTTATTCTTGCATGGTCAGGGTCTTCATTTGCTGAGGATTACTAGGAAAAAAAGAAGTTTCTTTCCAGTTCCCATTAAGTTAACAAGTAGCAGTTTGAAGGATCGACGGGAGTTGTTAATGAAATAATGATAAATAAAATGAAATAGCTGTTGGGCTTCTGAGTAGTCGGTGGTTAAACAGTTATTTCAAAAGCTTCCTGTTATTATTGTAGCTTACAAGTTAATCAGTTTCGTAATAGAGCTGTGAAGCACTCTTGAGCATGAAGCTACTTCTTTCGACTTTTAAGTGGAGAGGATGGTATTTTTTGGTGAAAAATTAGTAAAATTAAAAAAAAAAAAAATCTTTAAAATGCTCTGTGAATGCATAGCATAACATTTTGTGGGTATTTGTGCCCTTATCGGATGTTGAGTCGCCATTTTTAAACTTCCTGCGTTATGGATTTTTAAATCACTCGCCCACTTTTATTGTTGTTTCCGGTAAATTAAATTTTCAATTTTTTTTTTCTTTAAAATACTCTTTGATATGTGTGGAATACATTGCATAACATTTTGTTGGTATTCGTGCCCTTATCGGATGTTGAGACGTCATTTTTAAACTTCCTGCGCTATGGATTTTTAAATCACACGCCCGGTTTTATCGGTTTCCAGTAACTTCATTTTTTTTTTGCTACATTGCCAGACAAAAATGGATATAATTTCTGAACTATTAAAGATACATGCATGAAATTTAGAACATACATTCTTTAGACTATTAGGAAACTTTTCTCTGTAACAGAATTTTGTTACTTGATTTAATTTAAAAAATACGTCCGTTTGTTTGCAAGAAAGGAAAACAGAAAATTGTTATCCAATTTTAATTGTTTATTTTACAAACCTAGGAGCTAATATCAAAATTCTGTTACAGACAGCTTGTAGAACATGCTTTTGCAAATACATTGCAAAAAACTGTTTGAATCTATCTTAAAACGGTTTAGATATATCGGTTTTAGTACAATCCTGCATTGGGTACATTTTTTTTTCAAATTTGGGCCCCCAAATTTTTTTTTTTCAAAATATTTTTATTTGGTTGAGTTGCCACAGCTATGAGCTCTCTACATACAAAAAATTAATATTTTACACCAAATAGGAAAAAAGTTTTAAAAATACCATCCTCTCCCCTTAACATGTTTCATTTTAAAATTCCAATTAACAGAGTAAATCATGGAGCGGTGGAATAGTTATGGAATATCTACTAACTTTAAAGTAGACGTCTCTTCATTGGAGATACAGAGATTTCGTTAGTTACGAAAACGCGAAATTAACTGAAATAATAAAAACATTTACTATTTCATCTTGTCAGATTTTCAGCAAAACAAATTGCAGTGAACTGGCAGTGTCATTATTTTATTCATGTGTCTTAATACTGCAGTTTAAAGTGCCTGTGTAGGGCTAAAGAAATACTTATTTCTATTACTTTGAAAAAGAACTTGCATGGTGTCCACCATAAGTTTTCAAATAACTCAGGACATGGAAATATTTATATCGTTTTTTTATTATCAAAATGGCATTCTTTCTGAAATTCATTTCTAGTTAAGCGGGAAAAGTTGTAAATTATTCTGTATCTTGACAAACACATATTTTTGTGTCAGATACTGAATAATAATAATAATAATAATAATAATAATAATAATAATAATAATAATAATAATAATAATAATAGCGCTCAGGATAGGGACCAATGAAGCTCTGGGTTCCTTAAAAGCCAGTAAGTAAGTAAGTAAGCAATAGCGCCATATATTACAATGACGAAATTCACGCCTCGTAGCGTGAAAACTGTCTTTCTTATAGTAAAATATTTCAATTGCAAAAGCATGTTATGTACCGGTCCACCTTTCCATGATGACTAAATGACATTATAGTGACAACAGAACGTGTGCGCAGTTTATCACCCCTCAACTCTGTTATGAGAGACAAACTCTTCTTAAAATTGCCTGGACTCCATACAAACTCCTTCAAATAGGCGCCTGAACCCGATATAAACTCCTCCAAATAGGTTATGTATTTATACTGTATACAGAGAGTGAGTGAGTGAGTGAGTGAGTGAATGAGTGAATGAAAAAAATGTTATGTTTTATTTAACGACGCTCGCAACTGCAGAGGTTATATCAGCGTAGCCGGATGTGCCGGAATTTTGTCCCGCAGGAGTTCTTTTACATGCCAGTAAATCTACTGACATGAGCCTGTCGCATTTAAGCACACTTAAATGCCATCGACCTGGCCCGTGATCGAACCCGCAAACTTGGGCATAGAAGATCAGCGCTATACCAACTCGCCAACCAGGTCATCTGAATGAATGAATGAATGAACGAATGAATTAATTAATTTCACTTGAATTCCTTAAACTAATATCAAAATAATTTCACGTTTAATCCTTCCACTCTGTATATGGTACACAATGGACCAAAGCAGACGTAGGCCTAAGTGCAAGGAACGGATCCCTTGTAAAGCCGAGTCAAGTCAACCTGTTTAATTAATTTCATTATCTTTTAAGGGACACATGAAGACAGTGTATCTTTAATTTCTTCCTCCGTTGTCCTTTATGATTAATTTCTCATTTGTCATCCTTCATGTTATGAAATTTATACAAACATTCATTCCATGCAGACACTCTCGCTTTTAACAGAAAGTGAGTTGGAATTTTGGTATACCTAACGTATAAAATAAATCTGAAGTCTTGCTTTTGTAATGAAAGTCTCTCTTCAGATATTAAAACGAGAAATGAGTGGGTGAAATTTATTCTGAACATAATGCTGATTTTTATCTTTGTACGCACGAATTATAATGAGCCACGTTTACATTTTGAAGCACTCTTCTCGCTTGTTCCGGATAATGGTGATATATGGCACAATAATTGTACGTGCGCTTGACGGGAGTATGAGAAATATAACCGTCATAATTTAGAACACAATGCATATCTGATGTGAAAATATTCTTTGCTTAATTTACATGCATTAACTGGAAGAAGATTTAAAATAATACTTCCAATTTCACTGAAATTGGGTACCGTATCGCAACATAATAAATAGTTTTGAGTGGCATAGACAAAATGTTAATAAGTTGGCAAGCTTAAAATTCATTTTTTATATTTAGTGATCAGTCGAAGTACTGAGAACGCAGGTAATATTTTTGGGCTGACTGAGGTTTTACTATGTGGTCATACTTTAAAATTTATTCGAATTGGAGAAACTTTATAAAACCTCAACCAAATAATCGGCCAGAGCTTAGCGTTGAAGGCGGAAACATTCTCGTTATCCTCTAGATCAGGCCTGTCGATTTATAATTAACTATTGAATCATTCTTATGAAACTGAATTTATAACATGAGGTTATTACAAGGAACAAGGGGAATACAAGGTGAATAAAGGGAATAAAAAATAACAAGTGGAATACTATCAGAACGAAGAAAAGACAATGATAACAATGGAAATAAATGAAAACAAAGGAATACAAGGATAAAAAGAAGAAGAGAAGGAGAACAAAAGGAATACAAAGAGAACAGTGGAATACGAGGAGTAAGGAAAGACAAGGAGAATCCGCGGAATACATAGAAAATAAAGGGAATACAAGGGTGACAATGGAATGACTAGGAGAACAAGGCAAAGACAAGAAGAGAAAAGGGAAATACAAAGAGAAGAAGGAAAGTACAAGGAGAATAAAGGGAAAACAAGAAAGAAGAACAAGGGAAAGAACGATATCGCCTACCATACCTAGCTAGGTGAAAGACTTAGTTCAACGTCAATCAATATATGGTTGCTCGCGCAGAGAATCGTTGGCATGGTGCGGAAAAATTGGAGTGAATCCTAGGTCAATCCAATATCAAGTGGACTAGCAAAGAATTGGGCAAGTCTCAAAGTTGAGCTCTGAAACACCTCTACCTTTCAATGTATAATAATTCGTTCCCTAATCTTTATTTAATTACTAGGTCCTTATTAAAAGACTAGGAATTTTCTTTTCATATGTTTAAGATCAAGTGTGCAATCTCAAGTAAAAAGATATTAATTTCATGTTTTATGTTTCTTAGAAATGCAAATTTATTTGAGAATTGTTTTTTTATTTATATAACCATAGATAATATCATATAATAGAACCAGAACATTTTGATAACTAAGATACTGTTATGTTTTTTCACTTTAAACATTTATAATGTTATTTATTTCAATGATGTATGTCATTCAAAGTTACGAAATCTTTCCACGCCGACCAAATGCTATTTCGAGAATGACGAGCGAGACTCGAAGCGCAGCGGGAATGACGAGCCGAGACTCGAAAGACAAATGCAGCGAATACAGTGAGCGAGAGCGGCAGTTAGTTTTGTTCATCTCTAATGTAAACTCATATTTTCTAGCTTTTCACATCGGCCTAAATATTTTCTAGTTGCAGAACTCTGAATATATGTAGGCCCTACGATATATTGTGTTTCATGAACTTAATCAACAAAGAAACAAGTCTTTCAAGTCCTACATGTTAAAAGAATGAACATCCTTAGTATTCTTCAAAATAGATAGATACTGGACAACATTCTTAGTTCTACCGTGGATAATGAATAAACCGTACGCTCTATTTGTCTCCGAATTCATTCTTTCTATACTCATTTCTTTGCTTTGCCTTTCAGAAGTTTTTGTGAAACCTTTCAACGTAATTGTCTACACATCCTGTACAATAATGCTTGCACGAACGGCTTCATGGTTAGAGGGAAACCACATCTTACTCTCTTCGTATTATTTCACGCATTATTGATTTTCAAAAGGTATTACTGCGACAAGATGTAAGAGAAAGAAAGCGTCATCTAGTAAATTATATATTTCTATTTGTTTCGTTACCTCTCTGTTTTTTTTTTAATTTATGCCAGAGATTTCCAGATTTGTGCCATATGATACATCGTAGAATACAAGTTGAATAAATTAGAAAATCCTCGTAGAGGATACTTCAAAAAGTAAGGTAACAAGAGCTCTCGTGGACAAACTTTATGTCACAAGTAGACATACTGATACACAGTAATAAGGCATTGGTACGCATTACTTTTCAATATAGTCACCATGCTTGTCCAAACACTTGTTCCAATTGTAGACCAAGACACGCCGGCATAGAAGAAATCTGCGTCAAGTCTCTGAAGTCAGGTTACTTGCTTGCTGAACAGTGTTATCGGTATTGATTCGTTTAGTACCCAGGTGCTTCTTCAACAGTCCGAAGAGATGGAAATCACTGGGTATCAAGTTTTTTCATTTTTTATTTCATTATATTCCATAGATCTTACATTAGCAATGAAGCTTTAAGATGTGGAGCAAGTCAAAATTTTACAGTATTAAAATTACAATTTTCACAAATTTCTACAATTTTTACAATATTTTACAATTTTTACTGGTTTACAATTTTCTAATTTTCTACAATTTTGTAATTTTCTACAATTTTTTACAATTTTCAACAATTTTTTACAATATTTGGCGAGATGTATTGAGATGAGGTGAAGCCCGATGATTCGCCAAAAGATTATCTGGCATTTGCCTTATAGTTTGGGAAAACCTCGGAAAAAACTCAGCCAGGTAAACAGACCAAAAGGGGTGAAATGAAGTGAGGCCGAGGACTCGCCATAGACCATCCGGCTTCAGTCCCACGGCTGGGGAAAACCTCGGAAGAAACCATTCAATAAGACCAAACGGGGGATCCAACCCAAGCCCGAGCGCAGCTCCGGATCAGTAGGCCAGCGAGTCTGCCGACTGAGCTACATCGATGGTTCTACTAAAAAGTATGCAGTACATAGTCAATCAGATTATTAAATTTACAAACGCAAACGATTATTCATCAGTTGAGCTATAACATATAATACAAAACAAGTAAGCTAATTCAAGTAAGTCGAGGCTGTAGGGAGATTGATCCAGTACCTCCCACCTGAAGTATCATTTCGAACCGTACAACTAAACAATTTGACGATGAATTTCTGCTGGTGAGGTGACCTTCAGACGCAAAAACAGGATCAGACTATTCACTTCCACGTTTGCCCATGTTTCAGTGCACACGGCCATCTTACAACTGATATTTCGAAGATCTGATACAACATATGCGCTATCTAATAGCTGAGTAATAATAATAATGCTGCTGCGGTTCTGATCGAATTCGAACAAGAGGGGAATATGTCATCCGTGAGAGCTCTTGTTACCTAACTTTCTAAATAACCCTGTATTTAATATACAGATAAGGTTTATAAGAAATACAGATAAGGTTTATAAGAAATATAAACAACTTTTAATTTACCGAGCGATGTGGCTCAGTCAGTGATAAACTACTGAGCTCTCTTTCGGTAAGTCCTGGGTGCAAATACCGTGTTAGCCAAAATGATCGTTACGTATAGTGGTCTCCTCGAACTCAAATAACTAGAAAATTTCGGATTGGCTTCCATGTCCACTACCATGACATAGGTCTACATATTGATTGACAACACCCGTATCTGAATCTATAGTTTTACAAAGTGGAGATATCTGCATACTACTGAGATATGCATACTAGGATGCAGTGTACGAAAATGGGTTAATGAGCTGTAACGCCTGGTATATGCTGGACCATTGAAGAAGCATCTGAGTGGTAAGCGACAGAATAATTTATTACCAGTTACATTTTTTACTGTTCAGCATTAGAAGCGTTAAGTTGAAGCGGAGTAGCAGGTTTCTTCTAAACATATTAAACGTTAACGTCTGCCTTTAATCTTATTTCTGGGAAACTCTCAATGATGTCTCTTAATTAGTGTTCCTGTTTCAAAGTAACAAGTTGAATTTGGAATTAGAAACATTATTTGTGTAGTTTTAATTTGGTTTCTTTACTTGTCTTATTTCTGTACATATTTTAATCTAGTGTTTATTTTAAAACTCGATTAGTTTTCCTACCTTAGATAAATCTCAATGTCTGTCATTTTTATTAATTAAGAGGTCCAGTGGAAAAAGGACCTATGTCACATTTCTATCGACTTTTAGTTTATTCGATAATCGACACATCTTACCATCTAGCACCTCTTTTTTGAACTTTCAGTCTTGTGGCATGTGTCTACCGGACATCATAAGCATTTATAAATTATTCTTCTTCACTTGAAGAGAGAATCTTTGTGGAATAAAGGCCCATGCCACACTGTGTTGTCTTCATAGAGCAGTGACTCTGATTGGCGAAGTCATACGCAGCCACCGAATTAGATGGTATGCATTGTCTCATGTTTATATCGTTCACAATATGGAGGAATCATGTAGCAATTTGATTCAGTTTAAGGCGCACAAGATATGTCAGGCCAGCATATCGCACCTAAGATCACAGATTCGCGTCCCGACCACTGCAGTCAATCGAGCCTGTGGTAAAGGATGGGGAGGGCCCATGTAAAACAATCGGTGTAATGGTAAGCATGGAAGCTCATGGGGTTTCAGTTGACTGCAGTTGTAATGATTTTGATCCTTTTTATAAAAAAAATGCAAAAAAAAAAAATATTGCTTTAATCAAGTGCAATGTTCTTCATCATCATCATCATCATCATCATCATCATCATCATCATCATCATCATCATATTCCAGGCACGAAATTAGGCCATTGTTGGCCTGTTTCGGCTCCAGCTATACAGGATCTAATAGACATTTCTGTGGACATCCAGGTCATCGTCGTCCTTGAGGGTGGTATTTTAGAATTTCTTGGAGTGTCCGGCCAGCTTCCATACGAGAAATGTGTTCAAGCCATCTGTTTCAGTATTCTGTACTTTTTTCTTCTAATGGTTGCATGCTGAGTTCCTGCAGTACATCCTCGTTCCTCTTGTGGTCCAGAAGTGTGTATCCTGCAGTTCGTCGCAGATATTTCATTTCAGCTGCTCTTAATCTGCTGATATCTCTTTGTTTCAGAACTCAAATTTCGCTTCCATAGAGGAGAGTTGGTAGTGCAAGGGTTTTACATAGCTTTATTTTGGAATGTTTCTGTAGTAAACTTGGTTTTAGGGTATGGTTTAGCAGTCCTAATATTTGTAAAAAGTTTTTTAAATTTTTCTGCTTACATCATTCTCTCCTTCGTATGATATATTACATCCTAAGTATGAAAAGGAATTTATCTGTTCTAAAATCACATTTTCAACAACAATTTTGCTTCGGATTGGGTTTGTATCTTCCAATGCTATTATTTTGGTTTTTTTCTGGTGAAATCTTCATGCCATGTTCTTCTATGATTTTATTTAGTTTAAATATACCCATCTGTAAATTTTCTTCGGAGTTTGCAACTAATACTTGGTCGTCCGCGGAAAGAACTGTGTTTAGTCTTATGGAACTTGACATTTGAATTCCTGATTTGTATTCCTCACACCAAAGGCGTATTATTTCATCCATGTATATATTGAAGAGACTTGAAATAAAATTAAAGAATATCAACATATTTCATATGTAAGATACAATTTATAACACAATATATCACTTCATGACCATAATACTAGCTGGCCACTACAATGGACGCATTGCTCCTAAGAATTAAGAAAGAGTGATAGATAGTATGCGAGACGAAAAAATCTGTTGTGCCTGAGAAAGTGTATAAAGACAGTGTAATATTATACTGTAGTTATTTATCTGTTTGTTTTCAATATGAAAGCCCAAAACAATGACTGGAAAAGATCAGATTTACTAGTAAACGTACAGCTATATTACGTACTTACTTATGACTTTTAAGGAACCCGGAGGCTCATTGCCGCCCTCATATAAGGCCGCCATTGGTCCCTATCCTGAGCAAGATTATTCAGTCTCTATCATCATATCCCACCTCCCTCTAATCAATTTTAATATTATCCTCCCATCTGCGTCTCGGCCTCCTCCAAAAGTATTTTCCTTCCGTCCTCCCAACTAACACTCTATACGCTTTTCTGGATTCGTCCACACGGCTATATTACTTTACTAAAATAATAATCGGTATTCAATGTACTTGTGCTGCCTTAAAAACAACCAAGTAGCCTACAATGATAGCATTCTGTAAATAATCAACTCGATTGTTGTTTTATCACTGTGAAAATGATACGACATCAGCCACGATTTGGATATACAGTAGATACACATAAACATTACATTTGAATAATCATTGTGCATACTTTACATAGGAGAAGCACTGTCTCGAAAATTCTTCTCCGACAAAAATTAGTTTTTGTGGCATGGGCCCCTTTTCCACCGAACCCATCAATTCTTAGATATGTTTCAAAGTTTAAAATTAAAACTACAAGAAATAGGCCTACAGCTCTTTACAGAGCTTTAATTTGGCATTTCTATTGTATTTCTCTGCATTTTTAATCATTTTTTTATTTTAAATGTTAATATTGTAAATTGCATTTGCAGAATGAAAATGTTCGGGTCAAATTTCTGCATATATAAAGAACAAAACCAAAACTCTTTCAATCATTTATTATCATAATGCACTACTCTCTTAAACTGACTGAGTATAATGGGAATTAAATCAATTGCTTTCCCAAACACGCTATAAAATATTTAATATAAAACAATTTTATCTCAAAAAGTAAGCAAAAAACGAGCAAAATAAAATTGTGTGAAATATCTTAAAGGATAATCCCCTGAAACTAATGACATTACTTACGGCACACCCTGAATAATATCTTGATACTTGCTTAGATTTTCTGTGTAAGATTAATTAATAATTTATAACCGATTAAAATCGCTGTTACATCATTTTAATTTAGTCTCTTTAATTTACATATTTCTGTACATTGGCTACCTTAATATCATCAATTATCATGTATTCTGACACATAATTAATTTTTCAGTCATACGTATCATACAATCTAACCAATATCAAAAATATTTGAAGTAATATTCGTGTTATTTTATTTTGAAATCTATATACATTTTCCAGATGTCACATTAACCGCCTACGAATAATTTTGATTTATATTCCAAATTACTTAAATGTGTAATTTGTAGCCTATCTCACATGAATACCTTCACAGCTGACTAACATTTTTGCTGTAAGATCAGACTGTTAGCAAATATTTCTCAACCACACCAGCACAAGGAAAAGAAAGCGAAGTGCAAGTCATGGATGCACCGGAGAAAGAACACTACTGGACCGTGTCGTGGCAGCGACCCACCTGCATCCGTCCTTATTCTTAATGAGTTTAAAAACACAGGATAATTCAATGGCCCACAATAGTGTCACAGGAAAGCAGACCTGTCGGCGACAGATCTTCATTTCACTGCCAAGGTGCGAGGAGCGGAAAAACGTGATGATGCCACTGGGGGAAAGAATATTTTATGAGAGCACTTTCCAAATGCATTCAAGCAATGCAGTTACTATGAGAACTATGGAATGCGAACTATGCGACGTCTATGCGGACGGACGAATAGAATAGAATAGAATAGAATGTTTTATTTTCGCTGGCAGAGTTAAGGCCCTAAGCCCTTCTTTTCCACTCAACCAGCCTTAATAAATACAATAGCGACATACATATTTAAATTATGCATATTTACAATACACTTAATATTCTCCAGCAATATTCTTCAGTTAAGATATAACGACTACTACATTTTTATTTAATTTGAGATAAAACATATACGAAAAAATAATAACTTTATTTATGAGGTAAAGTCATTCAATTCAGTCTATATGCAATATGTAAAGAAATATTATTACGTTGAGACAGCTACTTGAGGCAGGCAGACAGACAGACAGACATGGATGGATGGATGGATGGATGGGTTGGTAGGTAGGTAGGTAGATAGATAGATAGATAGATAGGTAGATAGATAGATAGATAGATAGATAGATAGATAGATAGATAGATAGATAGATAGATAGATAGATAGATAGATAGATAGATAGATAGATAGATAGATAGATAGATAGATAGATAGATAGATAGATAGATAGGTAGGTAGGTAGGTAGGTAGGTAGGTAGGCAGGTAGGCAGGTAGGCAGGTAGATAGGTAGATAGATAGATAGATAGATAGATAGATAGATAGATAGATAGATAGATAGATAGATAGATAGATAGATAGATAGATAGATAGATAGATAGATAGATAGATAGATAGATAGATAGATAGATAGATAGATAGATAGATAGATAGATAGATAGATAGATAGATAGATAGACAGATAGACAGACAGACAGACAGACAGACAGACAGACAGACAGACAGACAGACAGACAGACAGATAGATAGATAGATAGATAGATAGATAGATAGATAGATAGATAGATAGATAGATAGATAGATAGATAGATAGATCATTACCGGCAAATAAATAACGTAATTAATAATATTTATGGGCTCATATACAGTGTTTGGCTTAAAACTCCAATGAACCAAAATCCTACAACTAACAATGTATATGTTACATTCAGAATGCGAAATCCGTCAAAACTAGAAGTTTCTAGGAAATTCTAGTTCTGACAAAGCTCTTTAGGAAATTTTAGCTTTCACTTACGTAATTCAGTTACATCAAGAAGTAACTATGGCTCTTTAGAAAATTGTAGTTTTGACTAATATAATTAACTGAGATCTAAAAATAGCTGATTGTTATTCGTAAAAACCCATTGTAACGATTTCAAGTAAGATGAAACGCATCCTCCAGTTGGTGAAGGAGGTAACATCATAATGCGCATTCCGGATGTAGATAGGGGAAAGGCCGACTTGCGAAATCTCACAGGAGTCGCGCTTGAGAGAAAGACAAGTTGTACAGAATTGAAACAAAGGATGACATTTTGAATAAACTGTATTGCAGATAGGTTCACTGGACTTTAAAAACTGATACTGTAGTTAATTTCATCAACAGCCGGTACATAACACTTTCTTTTAGATCCGAATTTGATGTATGTTCTCAAATTTTCTTGACACGAGAATGGGTATCAGATGCAGAAATTTCGCTGAGGACTGCAGCAAAGAAAGAAGTCATCGGAAGCGGACAAGGGTTCGGTCCGTTGTGCTTGCAAAAAAATAATTGTCATTGTTTCTTGTTCACGTTAACAAAAAAAAAAAAAAAAGTCTTTCGAAGTGGTGCTTGTGTGGGAAAAAGAAAATTCTCTGCAACTATAAATGTCACAATGACATATATTGTTGCAACAAGTGACTTTTGAGACAAAAACTAATAATATTGAGTTCTGTAACATAATTATTCGTAATTCAACAACAAAAACAGAAATGTTTAAGCATGGCATTGCATAATTATTTGTGTAATAAAACTGTTTTGTGTTTCAACAACAACAACAACAACAACAACAACAACAACAATGACAATAGGCCTAGTAATAATAATGTTCATGTGTAAGTATCAATTTTCTAAAGTCTTTTTTAGTAATAAGTTATTTCTTGATGTAATTGAATTACAGCTCATGCATCATGTCCAGACACTCCCCCACTCTTCCTACAGACCTGCGCACGAGATCGGTTGAGTCTACTTACGGATTATGGGGGAATGGGTTTGTCTTTGCCTTGAACTCGGTAGATACACGCCCGATCTTCCCTTCTATTCCTACCCCCTCTACGAGAAACTTTGTTCCCGTACTGCACATCGCGAGTGTTTTGACAAAATGCATGAGCTGTACATAGGCTAAGTGAAAACTAGAATTTCCTCTGGTTTTGACGGATTTCGCCTTCTAAAATCGTTACAACGGGTTTTTACATAATAACAATTAGTTATTTCTAGACCTAACTTAATCATACAGTATTAGTCAAAACTACAATTTCCTAAAGAGCCATAGTTATTTCTAGATGTAACTGAATTACGTAACTAAGAACTAGAATTTCTTAAAGAGCTTTCTCAGGACTAGAATTTCCTAGAAACTTCGGATTTTTACGGATTTCGCGTTGTGACTGTAACGTATAAATCAGACATAAATAAATCTACCGGGGTTTGGTAGTGCAGCTCTTGCAATTTATGTATCAATGTTGTGGATGTCATAGACTTCCAGGTTAAACTCCACGTCGCGATACATTAACGCTGGGGTGCCACAGGGCAGCATACCGGGTCGCATGTTATTCCAAATCTATAAAATGACCTGCCTTTTAATTCCACTTTTAATAACAGTATCTTAGCGCTATTTGCAGACGACTCGGCATTTCTTACGTCTTCAAGGAAGCCAAATGTTGCCATCAGCAGACTTCAAGGTCGCTTGCGTGACATTGAATCTTGGCTACTAAAATGGAGAATTAAATTAAACATATCTAAAACCGAAGTAATTTTATTTAATAGAAGAAATAAATATAATAGGCCAGGAATAAATTAGACAAAGTTAGTTATAAATGGACCACAAATCGAGTGAAAAACCTTGAATGGAATGGAATGGAATTTAACTGAGGGGGGTACGGATGGCCCAGCACTGCGACCTGTTGAGCTCTATTGCGCTAACCCTCGATATGGAATAAGCTGCGTGCCACAGATCCCCTACGCGCACCGCCCTAACCACATGACTCCCTTAACGACCGGTCCCTACAGCCGACAGAATCCATATACCATTCCTGCTTCGACAAATTCCCCCAAGATCCCCCTGTCGGTCCGAGGCGAAACTCCTCCTCTGAGTAGGTCCGCCTCGGATGCTCGTTGCAGAAGCCATTCAACATCGCTGAACTACATTCCACGGAGGCCGGTAGAGAGAGTCAGCAGCTTCGGGAGACCGCCGATAGCGTGATCTGAAAAACCAGAAACGGGATGATAAGGAAAGGATGATGGGGGAGAAAAGGAAGTGGCGAAGATTAGTGGGGTTTCAATCGCCTGATAAAGTTATCTCATATTCATCCATAGGAATGAGGGAAAAAAACCTCACCCAGGCAACTCGTCCTAACCGGAAATCGAACCCGGGACTGCTGGTGAAAAACCTTAGTTAAGTATCTAGGAATAACGTTAGACAAACGGCATATATTCGCGGAACATGTAAGACACAAACTCAGGCTTGTCCATGCTAGAATGATGGAGCTTCACCCAGTTTTTAATAGAAGTCTAACCTTAAACAATCGCACAGTCCTAAGTTTGTAAGTTTACATTCTGCTAGCAGTATCATGGCCAACTCGACAGCCCAACCTAACATCTATGGTTTTCTTTGTATGGGGGATATGAAATTCCTGGTTTACCAGACCCCGATAAATACTACAGAAGAGCTGGTTGCTCGCTTTGTTGAAGCTGCAGCGACTATTCGACAGACTCCTGATATTTTTTTATCTTAGCCTGTGAGACAATTCGTAGTGCGTAGAAATCATTATGCATTCGGAAGGTAGTTTGAACCACATCTCTGAACAACAATTTTTTCACATCACTACATTCACGCAAAAGTCTGAACACGATCTCTTCACACCACTTATTAACTCGTAGCGCTGAAAAGACAAGTATGAGAGCTTTTTGCCACATAAAAGAGACGTTTGTTTTTATCTCCTCTATCATCCCAGAAACGTTGTAAACGAACATTTTTGACACCCTGTATTTTTTGTATTAGATTATGTGATACTGCCACCTGGAAGTGACAATTCGCAGTTAATAAATACAACACCATATTAGCCTCTAACAGAAATGAATGCCAGGGACATTCCTTTAAGGTCAAAAGCGGCCATCAGGTAGGACTGTCATCCATTCTGTCACTCAGTGTCAACTGTCTCGTGAATTTGGATCTTTAACATCGCGCCACTTTTAGGAGCCTATAGGGACTTACGTTGGCACATATATTTTTGTAATTGTCATAAATAAATACAAAGCCAAGAAGACATTCGAGCATACAAATAATTTAAGAAAAACCATTATGAAAAACGCATACACCCGCCCTGGCCACAACGGGGAAGTGAAATGGAACTCAAAAACGCACGTCCATGTTCTTTTTTGCTTACACTGCCTTGTCAACAAAGGCACATTAGGCAGTGTGCTGGATTTCAGATGACCAGCGAGAGCCGAAAGTTCGTAAAAGATATTACGCCTGCCATATACAATCCGTCACTGAGCAATTTCTGTCTGCTCGTCTCAACCGGAGAAGGTGGAGTGGGCAATTAAGGGAAATCTGCCTTGACTTGATTGAGCTATTAGTTCCCAGGCCTGACCATACATGGTACGTTCAAAAGCATTTTTTCTGTATAAGATACTCTGAAAACACGTACGTCGCTAAACAATTATCTAAATTTCTCAATATTACATATAATGTAGATATATAATATGGATTGTCAAAAAATATGTATGTGAAGCTTGTTTCCAAAAGATACCAAATCCAACAGACCTAATTTTACAGGAAATGAAAAAACTGCTAATAACTATAAATTGTTATGACTTCTTATCACTATTCTTTATGTGCCATCAATCATATTTAAGGATATATTTAAGATATTTCACACATTTTCAAGAAGGTATTAATGATTTTAGTTCGGATGTGGTGTATTTTGGCAACAAAATTGGATGTGGTACATACTGGCATGAAATAATTCAGTATTATGAATGGGATGTACAGGGATTTTTTTTCTATCACTGTAAAAGTAAACACATAATGAAACTTTTTCATTTCACAAATTTAGGCTATGTTTGTTGTTCTATAACCATAATTAACATCAATGTTATCCTCATACTCTGTTCTAACAGACTTAAAATTTATATTACTGGAAAATGGGAGTTTGTTAATGTCAAAATATCACATGGATGCTAATAAAGTCTTCAAATCTATTTTCTTAGCCTCCTGAACATGACTGATATTGACATGGAATAATTAAATATTATGAATGGGGACGTATAAAAATTAATTACTAGCACTATAAAATGGAATACATAATATTAAACATTCTTAATTAAATTTCACAAAATCGAGGCTATGTTTTTTCTAATAATAATAATAATAATAATAATAATAATAATAATAATAATAATAATAATAATAATAATCAGAGAGGGCTGCATCATATAGCATTAGGATGGGTGTGGGAGAAAGGAGAGAATAACAGGAGGAATGTATGGCGTAATGTGAAGATGCGTATAATTGAGATCGAGAGGCAAGAGATTGAGGTCCAATGTTCGGAAAAGTCTTCACTACATTTACAATCAGATCTCATGCTTAACTGGGGGAGGTGTGACTACATAAACTCTGGTAACAAAGACAGCAGAGCAGGTTTAGCGTGGCTAAGATTGGTGGCATGGAAGGGTAATAAAATTGTCAACGAAGAAGGGGAGCGTCTTTGTCCGCTTTGCAAAGAAAGGACTTCTATAAACATATTTTATTACAGTGTGTCGAATTGGAACATGTACGGAGAAAATATCTACCACCCTCGATGCTAAGTCAGAATAGGAGTTCGCTTGCATGTCTTGACCTCATGGGGAATAGAGAATGGGAACAAAAGACTGGACTGTTCCTCTTGAAGGCGAGAAAGATTAGAACTTCAGCTGTTGAAGTTTGTGACGCGAACTGAAGAAGGGACAATAATATCCACCCAACTGTACACTTTTATGTCTTTTAGGTTAGGATATATTATATAATGTGTTTTATTGTGCCATTTCCATTTTAATATGTGTGTTCTTTTAGAGAGTAGTTGGATGTAATCATAGGTGGTGGGGGGAACCTACAAACTAGGACTTGTTTTAGGTACAAAGCATGTACGGTCAGAAGACCCGTGCATTGGATTTTAGAGAAAATTATGATCATATAAAATCTGTATGTATAATATTACTCAATAAATCCATCTACTCTACAAAAACAATATCTACAAACATTCAGGATAGGCCTAGACAAAAATGAAGCTCTGCACACTGGTAGACCACCTTCTGAAGTTGGGACATTATAACAGATTTTTCTTTTTACTAAGTCCTTCCATTTTATTGGTCTTCTTTCCGGGGATTTAACATCAATATGAGACATTAAACAATTTCTTTGACTTACAACACCCTTATTATTCCAATATTGCATGCTGAAATTATTGACTTGGTCGTAAGTCAGCTTAAGAGCCATGTAAAATGTTGTACCATGCTTACAATTAATTTTACATTTTTTGGAAGCATTCATATTGTGTGTTCTTTTTATTTTTTTTCCAATCTTCCTCTGATCTGCGCCTCTTCTTAGGTTTATCAGTAACCACAGGTCCATGGTCATATTCATTTGATATGTCGCTGTTCATTATGTTCACTATATACAGTATGTACTTGCTTTGAAATAATAAAAGTTGTAAAATATTCACGTAATAAACTTATAGTGGCAGCCATCATAAAAAACAACTAACACTTCACCATAATAGGCAATGAAATTGCTGCACGACGCGTGAGGTATCAGTGAGCAAAGTCGATTTTTTATTTTAGTTGGTTGTTTAACGATGCTGCATCAACTACTAGGTTATTTAGCGTCGATGAGATTGGTGATAGCGAGATGATATTTGGCGAGATGAGGCCAAGGATTCGCCATAGATTACCTTGTATTCACATTACGGTTGGGGAAAACCTCGGAAAAAACCCAACCAGGTGATTAGCCCAAGCGGGAATCGAACCCGCTCCCGAACGCAACTTCAGACCGGGAGGCAAATGCCTTAACCGACTGAGCCACGCCGTTGGCTCGCAAAGTCGAGAACCAATAGGAACGCGCTTTAGATTTGGTATGTTATGGCACAAAACTCAGCATGTGGTATTTTCTGCTGTAAAACACTGTTTTCAGTGACCTGTTGAGAGAGGATTTGGTACTTTTTCGAGAGAAATGGTTAGTGTTTTCGTTCTAAAGATAGCTAAGAATGTGTTGCCAACTTAACTAATTTTTCGAAAATTGTGGATTTGGTACCTTTTGGAAACAAGCTCCCCATATATGATGTGAAGTTTTATCATCATCAAGCAGTAAAGATTTTTAAAGAATAACTAACTACAAGTTTAAACACTCACTGTAATCTTGATAATTGCGACAGATGTGAGGATGATGTAAAAGATCCATTTGCGTGCGGAAGGGATGAAACGGCCGAATCCTAGAATGAAAATGAAAACAAATTACTATCGCTTAGAACAGCGGTGGCGAAAATGTAATCGTGCGCCGAGCCACTGTGTAACCTGCAACGTGCATAGCACCTATGGAGGGAGGCGGACTCCCGAAGGGGAAGTGAAGCAACTGTCTGACTTATTAACGGATTTTCATTTTCCTTACGTCAAGCACTTAAATATAATTTCATACAGTACAAGGCTACAAACTAATGTTTAGTACGTGTAACGAAGAAAGAAATGAACGATAAATGAACAATATCACAACCTAAAATTAACTGTCTTCAGAATGTCTCTGCGAAAAAGTTTCAAAATCAGGAATTATGTCACTTACTGCCAGTCGTAGTTGATCACGAAGGTATTTGTCTGTCAGTCGTGATCTAAATTTTGTTTTTACTATTTTCATCGTTGAAAATAATTTTTCACAAACGTAAGTTGTAGCGAACGTGGCTTCAACAGAGCAAGCGAAAGAACGAAGCTTCGGATATTTATTTTTTGGCAAAGATTTGAAAGTTCAACATTTGTCAAGTCCTTACATCTAGCTTTCATTTGACATCACATTGTAAATCAGTGAGTTCAAATTCAAGAGCTAACCGCATTATTCGTACATCTGCTGAAAAAGGGTCGACGTACAGAGGTGATGATGATGTTGATGATGATAACACTTAACCTTTTAGGGCCGTATTCATAGACATTTTTAGCGCGGGCTTCCGGTGGATGATCAGTGTTGGCGATAGGATATGATTTGAATTCTGTACTAGTAACCCGTGGATAGCCAGGGCTAGCTTAGTACGCTCGTAGCGCATGCCGCGAAATGTCCATGAATAGCACCCTTAATGTTTCTTGAGTAACATGTAGTATAATGCCGTTTTATGTTATACAACCGTTTTCTTCGTAATACTTGTGAACAAATCATACATTTAATATTCTCATCATACTGACAGCAAAAAAATGCGTTCTCCCATCCTGCTTGGAACTTTCATACATTGTTTCGAGAGAGACATGTGCCACTCGCAGGTCAGAGACAAATACAAATGGAACGGAGTTTGACTCCAGTGAGTGAGAGGGTGGGGGTTGGCGGAGGCTAGAAGCAAGCGAAATTTACAGCTATCACTGCGAGACATAATGTCTCGCGAGTCACGTTCTCGTCACGGCTGGCTTAAAAATAACTTGATATGGAAGTGTACAAATTTAAATTGGAGATGAAACGGTTCAATCGGCAATTTCTGATAATAGAACGTATAAAATTGACTATCGTTTAAGAACATGTTTAAAAACACTGATGTGGAGGATAATGGAGCAGAAACCAATCGAAATCACCTTAGTCTTCTTGTTCAGAATCAATGTCTGGTTAGCCTCTACAGAAATGTTGTACAGACGCATTAGAAAGCTTAATGCATTAAATTAGCCTACAGTGCTGTCCTCAGCCTGCGAAAAAACTTGCCCCTAAAGTAGGCAGCATTCCACATTTACTGCGGCATTGTTACATTTTCTGCACCTTTGTTACGACAATAAAACATATAAATCGCTTTCCTTCAAGAATATGCTGTTATGTAATAGGCAGTATCGTAACACATTCCGTCTTAATATGTGTAAAAACCGTACAAGGGAACGTCTAGACACTGCGTGAAGTAGAGTGCTAAAAACTGCACTAGGAAGCATGCTTATTGCACCCGCATTACATGCCGGCGAAGTCGACAACTGTGTTAAATAAACCATGGAAACATTTCACACAAAGATAAATATCTCCAGTTCTTGGTATTCTTGGTAACGGATCTAACAGATAGGGTCCACCTTTATTTGCCTTCCGTGATGATAGAATCGATACTTGGCCCTCGCAACTTAGCTTCTCTAGAATTTCCTGCTAATCATCTGGGGTCTTTTTTGACTCCAACCATATTTGTTGTAAATAATTATGAAATTGTACAGGTTTATGCATTTTTTATACATATAAGGAAATTCGAAGTTTCTATTGCATCTAGAATTCCTCATTATGTTTAAACAATAAATGAATGAATTATTTTAATTATTGTAATGACAGACTATTTATTTCGTATTTCTGTTTCTATTTCTTCAATTGTCAGAAAACACTTTCACTTACCTTGATATAAAGTACAAAACCGAAATTGTTATTGCATCAAATGTTAATTATTATGTTTAGTCTATTTTTTTTCCACTCTTTATTTATCTATTTATTTATAAGTTTACTTATTTATCTAAACCAAACAGCTTCCTGTATTAACAGGCTGCCACGAAGACAGAGCATACTGTACAATAGAGAGTTTATGTATTTATTTATTTATCTATATGTTTACTTATCTAAACGATAACAGCTTCCTGTTTTAACAGGCTGCCACGAAGACAGAGCATACTGTACAATAGACAGTTTATGTATTTATTTATTTATCTATATGTTTACTTATCTAAACGATAACAGTTTCCTGTTTTAACAGGCTGCCACAAAGACAGAGCATACTGTACAATAGGCAGTTTATGTATTTATTTATTTATGTATTTATTTATTTATCTATATGTTTATTTATCTAAACGATTAACAACTTCCTGTATTAACAGGCTGCCACGAAGACAGAGCGTACTGTACAATAGGCAGTTTATGTATTTATTTATTTATTTATGTATGTATTTATTTATTTATTTATCTATATGTTTACTTATCTAAACGATTAACAGCTTCCTGTATTAACAGGCTGCCACGAAGACAGAGCATACTGTACAATAGGCAGTTTACGTATTTATTCATTTATTTATTTATCTATATGTTTACTTATCTAAACGATAACAGCTTCCTGTATTAACAGGCTGCCACAAAGACAGAGCATACTGTACAATAGGCAGTTTATGTATTTATTTATTTATGTATTTATTTATTTATTTATCTATATGTTTATTTATCTAAACGATTAACAGCTTCCTGTATTAACAGGCTGCCACGAAGACAGAGCGTACTGTACAATAGGCAGTTTATTTATTTATTTATTTATTTATTTATTTATTTATTCATTTATTTATTGATCTATATGTTTACTTATCTAAACGATAACAGCTTCCTGTATTAACAGGCTGCCACAAAGACAGAGCATACGGTACAATAGGTAGTTTATGTATTTATTTATTTATTTATTTATTCATTTATTTATCTATATGTTTACTTATCTAAACGATAACAGCTTCCTGTATTAACAGGCTGCCACGAAGACAGAGCATACTGTACAATAAGCTGTTTATTATTTATTTATTTATTTATTCATTTATTTATTTTTATATTTATTTACTTATCTATATGTTTACTTATCAAAACGATAACAGCTTCCTGTATTAACAGGCTGCCACGAAGACAGAGCATACTGTACAATAAGCTGTTTATTATTTATTTATTTATTTATTCATTTATTTATTTTTATATTTATTTACTTATCTATATGTTTACTTATCAAAACGATAACAGCTTCCTGTATTAACAGGCTGCCACGAAGACAGAGCATACTGTACAATAGGCAGTTTATTTATTCATTTATTTATTTATTTATTTATTTATTTATTTATTTATTTATTTATTTCGTATTCCCAAGAAACTAGTTCGATTAATTAAAAGTGTCTTAGTGAAACTTTCAGCAGAGTTCGTACTGCGAGTTTTAATTTTATGCTTTTCCAATTCACTGTGCGCTAAAGCAAGGAGATGCACTATCACCTTTACTTTTTAACTTTGCTCTAGAATATGCCATTAGGAAAGTTCAGGATAACAGAGAGGGTTTGGAATTGAACGGATTACATCAGCTTCTTGTCTATGCGGTTGACGTAAATATGTTAGGAGAAAATTCACAAACGATTAGGGACAACACGGGAATTTTACTGGAAGCAAGTAAAGAGATAGGTTTGGAAATAAATCCCGAAAAGACAAAGTATATGATTATGTCTCGTGACCAGAATATTGTACGAAATGGAAATATAAAAATTGGAGATTTATCCTTTGAAGAGATGGAAAAATTCAAATATTATGGAGCAACAATAAATAACAAATATAAATAATACTCGGGAGGAAATTAAACGCAGGATAAATATGGGAGATGCGTGTTATTAATCGGGTGAGAAGCTTTTGTCATCTAGTCTGCTGTCAAAAAATCTGAAAATTAGAATTTATAAAACAGTTATATTACAGGTTGTTCATTATGGTTGTGAAACTTGGACTCTCACTTTGAGAGAGGAATAGAGATTAAGGGTGTTTGAGAATAAGGTTCTTAGGAAAATATTTGGGGCCAAGAGGGATAAAGTTACACAACACAGAACTGCACGCATTGTTTTCTTCATCTGACATAATTAGGAACATTAAATCCAGACGTTTGAGATGGACAGGGCATGTAGCACGAATGGGCGAATCCAAAAATGCATATAGAGTGTTAGTTGGGAGGCCGGAGGGAATAAGACCTTTGGGGAGGCCGAGACGTAGATGGGAAGATAATATTAAAACGGATTTGAGCGAGGTGGGATATGATGATAGAGACTGGATTAGCCTTGATCAGGATAGGGACTGATGACGGGCTTATGTGAGGGCGGCAATGAACCTTCGGATTCCTTAAGGCCATAAGTAAATAAGTAAGTAAGAAATAATTATTACTCATAAATACGTCTCCTGATCGAAATCTAGACTGTTTGTGCCTATATCTGATAGAAATCTGTTATGTTGGAGAAAAAGTGAGGATTCCTTGACATCCCTTGCACAGAACGTCCCGCTGCGGATCTTTGCACGTAACTTCATTCACATTGTGAGCACATTTCTTTACTAGGACAACAATGTCCACGGTCCCCGAACTCTGCGGACGTGCGGAGTGTCTCTGCGTAATGTTTACGTAAATAACGCGTCAGATTCGCTGAATGGAAGAACCGCCGTTATGTCACTGAGTTATTGTGAAGACTGGGACCATTACGTAAGAAAGTAGAGCACAGCGGATTTCTATTTTGGTGCTTCAAATGTCCCCAGCTGCATATTTGGAGTATATCTCATCATTATATCTTCTGAAGTACTAAATCATATTCTTGGACAACTGAGACAATTGATTTTGTCGTCGTTAAGGTTAAATGTTAAATTGTGTAAGCTATATTTCTAACCTCAAATTTCAGTGATCCTTTAAATCAGGTATGCTCATTCTCTGACTCCCGATTACGTTCTGTAATCACAACCTTCGAATGCAGAGCGTGCTGTTCCTCGTTCGAAGCTCGACAGATGACTGCGGAAGGCAGTTCAAGTACTTAGTAACGTACTAACAGTGCGGAACAATGACAGAGTCAAAACCTTCTGTAAGCAAACGATCATTCCGTACAGTGTGGGAGAAAGACTAATAATTGTTTTAACATAGTAAAGTGTTTACTATGTTGTAAGGTACTGTCAGGAATACTACTGAGCAACATAAAATGACATACGCTGTGCCATCCAGAACATGCCGAAGTGACACGAAAGCTGTTTTCTGTAATATGTATTCATATACCAACGTTGCTATTATTATTATTATTATTATTACTATTATTATTATTATTATTATTATTATTATTATCATCATTAGTAGTAGTAGTAGTAGTAGCAGTATTGTTATTACTATTGTTAGGTGTATTACAAGTATTATTATTATTATTATTATTATTATTATTATTATTATTATTATTATCATCATTAGTAGTAGTAGTAGTAGTAGCAGTATTGTTATTACTATTGTTAGGTGTATTACAAGTATTATTATTATTATTATTATTATTATTAGTAGTAGTAGTAGTAGTAGTAGTAGTAGTAGTGGTAGTAGTAGTAGCAGCAGTATTGTTATTACTATTGTTAGGTCTATTACAAGTATTATTATTATTATTATTATTATTAGTAGTAGTAGTGGTAGTAGTAGTAGTAGTAGTGGTAGTAGTAGTAGTAGCAGTATTGTTATTACTATTGTTAGGTCTATTACAAGTATTATTATTATTATTAGTAGTAGTAGTGGTAGTAGTAGTAGTAGTGGTAGTAGTAGTAGTAGTAGCAGTATTGTTATTACTATTGTTAGGTCTATTACAAGTATTATTATTATTATTATTATTATTAGTAGTAGTAGTAGTAGTAGTAGTGGTGGTAGTAGTAGTAGTAGTAGTAGTAGTAGTAGTAGTAGTAGTAGTAGTAGTAGTAGTAGCAGTATTGTTATTACTATTGTTAGGTCTATTACAAGTATTATTATTATTATTATTATTATTATTATTATTATTATTATTATTATTATTATGGTGATTTCATTCCAACAGAAATACATATTATGATAAAATAATTTTTCAGAGGCACTACAGCTTCATGAATTGAAAGCCCTTAATGAAAGGCCAAACACTGAAGAGAGTCGAAGAATTTAGATTCTATGTTTAGGAGCAAGTTATGTACTTATGTAGTGTGTTGGGAATTAGCTAAGGCACTAAAGAGATGTATGGTGCCTGAACAAAATATAGTTAATTATATCTCTCTACTGAAACAACTCAAATTTTAATTTACAGAACATAGATTTGGTGATTTTAGACGTATGGAAAATGATATTAATCTTTTTGTTATTCTTTTCATAGTAAATTTAGTACAATCCGTGAGAGTGCAGTTCCAGGACGAGCTAATTGATTTACAAAGTAACGTAGAATTCAGAACTAAATGCAGATAATATGGCTTGACAAGCATAAAAGTATTAAAAAATTAACAAAACGAAATATCCCAAGATGAGCTTATTCGCTGCCACTATGTTAGCTACCTTCGCCTCGACATATGTGTGCGAAGAATTATTTTCGAGAATGAAAGTTCCTAATTCCAAACATAGATCCCGATTAACAGATGAACATCTTTTGAGCCAGCTACGCATTGAGTAAATTCGTTGGAAATAGATTTCCGATTACTTGCAGAAAAGAATCCACATGTTGAATAGACCGCAATGTATGGTGGAATATGAAAATAACATTATCTATGATATAATAATATTATAACTATATTAAATATAATACACAATGTAATAACTGAATATTACAGTGTATATTCTTTCCTTTTTCAAATTCAGTTTATTATCCATATTTGTAAGAGTATGAAAGCGATGCCACAGGCGGTGCTGCAATGTAGTTGCGGAGCCCAGTCCGTACACTGTGTGTGTTATGCAGTGCAGCATCATCCGTGTAATCGGAGCTTTTACAATTTTGAGCATACCTGCTTTAAATTTTATGTTCAGCTAAATAACACATACTGTAAAAATGGGGTATTTTGACTGATTACACGCTGTTCGTAAAATATGAGGGGTGTTCAAAAATTCTCACTCTCGCCATGATCTAAATATGCTAGGGATCTGAAATTTAGTCCGTTGATTCTTCCTTCTCTACATATCCACTTCCTATAGTTACACATTTGACGATGAAGAAGTCACCCAGTTAATGAATAATAAGCTCTGGAACTACTACTGATTCAGGTTCCACACGTCTTTTGGAACGACTGCTGAGTGGAGTTATAATATCTTGCCCCCCATTGAGGGTAGCCCTTACGGACTCAGTATATCCTCAAAAAAATTAATATACACATGTAAACATAGATATTAAATTTTAAAGAAGGGAAACAAAGAAAAGGCGTGAAAAATTACAATTGCTATTAATGTGGCACCATGTGATTAATTAGGGTTTGGGAGGATTTTTTTTAGCACAATTATCACAATGTCATCCCTCAGAGATGTTGGCAGAGCAAACTGCCGTCGAAATTCTTCGAAAAACGCTGGTATAATCCCTCGAGCACTTACGAGCAAGCCGAATACCTCAACGTGAATTAAGGTATATTTCAGCTTGAAATAGTTGACAGTAGGCTTATAGATCGACTTCTTCTCAAGTGGGCCTCTGCTGACTGATGACATGTATATCTTTGTATAGTTTGGCTGATGAAATATTTTTAAATATTATGTTTTATTTAACGACGCTCGCAACTGCCGAGGTTATATCAGCGTCGCCGGTGTGCCGGAATTTTGTCCCGCAAGAGTTCTTTTACATGCCAGTAAATCTACTGACATGAACCTGTCGCATTTAAGCACACTTAAATACCATCGACCTGGCCCGGGATCGAACCCGCAACCTAGGACATAGAAGGCCAGCGCTATACCAACTGAGCCAACCAGGGTGAGTGGCTGATGAATTGTATAGGCCTATGCTTTTAAAATGAATAGTACATAGCTTAACTGATTAATTGTATATGCTATAAACTGAACAGTAGTCTGTATAGCTCAATTAATGATATGCTGTAAATTGAATAGTAGTCTGTATTGCTCAATTGATGAATTGTATTTATCGTCGTTGTTCCTGCAATAACTCCTATGTGACATTTTTATCGATTTTAAGATTTTTGCTGTCCACATCTGTGGAGTAACGGTCAGCGCGTCTGGCCGCGAAACCAGGTGGTCCGGGTTCGAATCCTGGTCGGGGCAAGTTACCTGGTTGAGGTTTTTTCCGGGGTTTTCCCTCAACCCAATACGAGCAAATGCTTGGTAACTTTCGGTGTTGGATCCCTCGGTACTGGACCCCGGACTCATTTCACTGCCATTATCACCTTCATATCATTCAGACGCTAAATAACCTCAGATGTTGATACAGCGTCGTAAAATAACCCAATAAAATAAAAAAATAAGATGTTTGTTCTATTAAATAACTTAAATAGTTATACAGCAAATAATAAAATCTCCTATATGTAATTATATTTCTTTGTTTCGAAAATGTAAGAATTCACAGTCTCTTATGTACGGCTGCTATAGGATGAATAAATGTGTTTTTTCTTCCTACTGAATAATTTTATATTTTGCACATAGAAGTTATTGCAGAAACAACGATGATATGCTGTAAATTGAATAGTAGTCTGTATAGCTCAACTGATGGATTGTTTATGATTATAAATTGAATTAATCTACTTAATATGAATTCTACAATTTTGTATAGCTTAACGAAATATGCTTGTAAATTGAATTAATCTGTTTACTTTGTATTGTATAGGCCTATGTTTGTATAGTTTGGCTGATAAATTGTATATGCTTTAAATTGAATAGTAAATCTGTATAGCTTTACTGACGAATTATTTTTTTAGTTGGTTATTTAACGACGCTGTATCAACTACTAGGTTATTTAGCGTCGATGAGTTTGGTGATAGTGAGATGATATTTGGCGAGATGAGACCGAGGATTCGCCATAGATTACCTGGCATTCACATTACGGTTGGGGAAAACCTCGGAAAAAACCCAACCAGGTAATCAGCCCAAGCGGGAATCAAACCCGAGCCCGAACGCAACTTCAAACCGGCAGGCAAGCGCCTTAACCGACTGAGCCACGCCGGTGGCGCTGATGAATTATCCTTGTAATTTGAAGTAATTTGTATAATATGTATTATCAATTTCTGTATATCTCAACTGATTGAATTGTTTATGCCTTTAAATTGAATTAACTGACTTGCTATGTATTATATCTTATAGCTCAACTGACTAATCATTTGGGTTTGTAAATTTAATAATCTGATTGGCTGTGTACTGTATATTTTTTGTAAAGCCATCACTGTAACTCAGTCGGCAGACTCGCTGGGCTGCTGACCCGGAGCAGCGCTCGGGCTTGGGTTCGATCCCCCGTTTGGTCTGATTGGTTGGTTTCTTCCGAGATTTTCCTTAGCCGTGGGACTGATGCTGGGTGGTCTATGGCGAGACCTCGGCCTCACTTCACTTTACCCTCTTTTGATCTGATTACCTGGTTGGGTTTTTTCCGAGGTTTTCCCAACCATGAGGCAAATGTCAGGTAATCTGCTGACGAATCCTAGGCCTCACTTCATCTCACATCTCGCCAAAAAAAATTGTAAAAATTGAAATTAAAATTGTAAAACTATTGCGAAAATTGTAATTGTAATCTTGTAAAATTTTGACTTGTTCCACATCTCAAAGCTTCATTGCTAATTTAAGATCTATGGAATACAATAAATGAAATAAAAAATTAAATATCTTATTTTAGCCGTCATTAACCAATTGTTTCATTTTTAAATTCTGAAGAGCATTGAGTGTATTATTATTAAATTTAACTCTAACTTGACTGGTCGTTAGGGTGTTGGGGGTCAGGTCGGTTCGGCGTGGGTGCGGTCGGTGGGCTCGCAACTCATCCCAGGGGCGCACAATAGACCTCAGGTCGCAGTGTACAGGAATGTTCCCCTCCTGGCTTCGTAGAGAGAGTAAAAAAATCTCTAACTTGTCGTCTTTTATTACACGAACATTTAAAAGGGACATACTACACATTTATGTAGATCCAGTTTAAGAAGTTTTACTTCTGCCGAACGTAGAGGTTTCATGCTGATTACTATTATTATTATTATTATTATTATTATTATTATTATTATTATTATTATTAATTATTCTGTTGAACTGTTATTGACCCCTGGCTGTTGTACAGCACATTAAATAAATATTAATAAATAAAAATAAATAAAAAGTTATTATTATTAATCTTATGCCTCCATTGAGCGTATTCGCTATGACCTGCAGTTATTAGATAGTAGGCCTATTAAGTGTAAACGAGCTGTTAGCTGGAATATGCGCAACTGGTAGGGAAGAGATTGCGAAGATGGAGATTTTCAAGGATCCAGACCACGTGATGAGACTGTCGTCCCCGCAAGTTCAAGAACATGAAGGATGTCTGTACATCGCCTCAGACGAAGGGAACGCAGATCTGAATTCCACACTTCAGAAGAGTCATTCACTCTTAACAAGGTCGACGAAGGTCTTCCGTCTTCGACGCACGTTCCGATATTACATCAACACAACAGAAATTCCTTGGGTTGTGCTCCACAAAGAGACGTGAGGCAATATAGTATGCAAATGTAGCCATGGGAACAGACAACCCAAATCACTGTTACGTCATAGAATATTATAAAGCGGTCTACTTTTGGAACTGTGGGTTATTTATTGTTTGAGAAAATGTTGTAAGACTTAACAATGTTAATTTTTCTGAGACCAAACTTTTTACTGACGTATTTGGTTAGTCACAATAGGGTTCAGGTTTCATATATATATTAGAAAAATGTAAAGTTGTATAATACAGGGTGAATGAGAAGTCTGGAATCACTTATATTTCTGATATTTTACGTTATGTGAATATACAGTCAGGGACAAAAAAAACCGGACACTTTAATATTTGCTGGTATTTTGCAAAACATTATCTTCTCATACAATATTATGGTAGCCATCTGTTGTTATGGAGACGTGTATACATTGTTGATTGTTTTTTGTTTTATAAACAAGCCATTACAACCAAATGTTCCAATGTTGCTTTCGGGCTCTCAGCTATAACAATTTTGTCTCAACCATTTTGTGCTTCATTATCGTTATCATTCGTTATTTCTTTATTTTTACATTTCCTGAGTTTAAGTGGGGTTGTAACATTTGTCTTAAAACAAGATGCGACCTGAAGATGTGGCTCGAGCTGTAGCCCTTTACAATGATGGACGCAGTGTACTTTACAATGCAAATGTTATGAATATGGCTAGATGCACAACCCATGATGCCATAAAACGGTATAGAGAGACCCTAGAATATACCAGAAGACCAGGTTCGGGTCGTCCAAGAGCTACAAATCCAAATGAAGACAGGTATATGGTGTTGAGAGTTCTTAGGGAGCGCAACCTACCAGCTACTAGTGTAGCCCAGCAATTTGTTAACAAGCATGGACGACCAATTTCGGCCAAAACAGTTAGAAGGAGGTTGAAAGCAAGTGGACTGATATCAAGTAGACCTGCAACTGGTCTCAGACTTCTCAGGATGCATCGAGTTGAACGACTGCGTTTTGCAAATGATCACAGGGATTGGAGAAATGGACAGTGGAGCTGTGTTCTGTTCACCGATGAGTCCCGTTTCAATCTGTGCTCACCTGATGGACGTGAAAGAGTTTGGAGAAGGAGGGGAGAATGATTTTCACAGTGTTGCATTTCCGAAAATGTGCCGTATGGAGGTGGTGAAGTGATGGTTTGGGCAGGAGTGTGTACGGATGCTCGTACAGAGTTGGTTTTTGTTGAAAATGGAAGACTAACAGCTGATAGGTATATAAATGAATGTTTGGCTGATCATGTTGTGCCATTTGGCCAATTTGTAGGCGATAATTTTGTTTTAATGCATGATAATGCACGGCCGCATATTGCCCATGCGGTCGGAGATTATCTCCAAGAAGTGGAAATCCATGTTCTTCCATGGCCAGCAAGGAGTCCAGACATGAACCCAATTGAACATGTGGGGGACATGCTGGGACGGCGTGTTAAGAATACACAACCGAGACCAGAATCGTTACAAGAGTTGAGGCGAGCACTTGGCGAAGAATGGGAACTTATTCCTCAAGAAGACATTGCTATCCAAATTGATAGCATGACAAGACGTAGGGATGCAGTTATTCAAGCCAGAGGGGGTAATACCCGTCACTAAAAAGAGTTTGTAATGTTTAAGGCACCATAAAATGAAAAAAAACAGTTAGACCAAATGATGCCATAGTTATACGCCCTTTGTAATTTTTTTGTAAATTTTCTCATCAGAGATTTTTTGTTCAAATGTTGTCGTATAAGGTACTAAATGAAACATTATTTTGTTTAAATGGGTTTTGTTTCATTTTGAAATAATTGTCAACAAAATACAAGCAAATATAGAAGTGTCCGGTTTTTTTGTCCCTGAGTGTATTTATTTTTTAAATATCTATTTAATATCTATTTATTTATTCTGGCGAAGTTAAGGCCATCAGGCCTTCTCTTCCACTTAGCCAGAAACAAAAGAAGTTGATACAGTTTTACAGACTAATATTTAAAGAACACTAATAAAATTTATATAGTTATACAAGCACAAGTCGAGTAAAATAATGCGAACATACTAAATAATAATTACAAAATAATATAAGGCTAGAAGTTACACTCAGTGAATATGCAAGCGGTAAGAGAATCAATATTACAAATTACAAGAATAACAAATTCAAAGTAAAATATAACTATACAACACTGAGGAAAATTACATATATACACATATAGATTTGCCTATTTACTAAAACACCAGTACATCAACCACATAACTGCAATACTCCGCCATCTTGAAAGTCACCGCTTTGGATACAACTTTGAAATGGAAAATGGGTCGTGTGACCCCTCTAAATTGTGTAGAAGTTTTGTGACAATGCCAATGGAAAAGTCTGTTTTAAGATATTTCAATTCCCGTAGAAAATATCGTACGTTGAATTTTTCCGTATAATTGTTTCTACACTTCGCTTTTGTAAGCCACACGCAAAAATTCCTAGACCGCTTACATTCACTCTCCCGATTAAGTGTGACGATAGCCTATATAAACGAAGCAAAGCAATATTGAGTCCTAGATCATATACGTAACAGACAGGTCATCGCTATGTTAAAATCGTTTGCGCTTTGAAGAGAACAACCGCCAGGATCGCCACCCGTCCGCTGTAAATGAACATGAGATGGCAGTAGAGTCGCTAATGCAACTCAAATGGAAATTATGACGTGACTCCTTATGTAACAACTAGATGGCAGCGTAGTAAACCTAATAAAAGTTGTTAACGTCAAAGCCTATAAGGCCGACCTATCTGGGGTATAGCCTATATGATCTAGGATTGAGTATATATCAGCATGTAAAAGTCACTGTCATCAGCGAATCAAACGGAAATGAGTATCGGGAGTGTATCCTTGGAGGTAACGGCGGTGGGCACGTAATGGCGTGTGTACTGTTGGGAGCAAGGGTATACAGAAGTAATGTGAGTGCGCATGTCGATAGAATACATCGAAACAAACACACAATCTCAATTTTTTTATATGGTGAATAATTTAATTAATAAAGTGTGGTTTGTAATTTATGCTTCATCAGGCAACAGCGCAGTCTACTGCAGCCCCATAAAAATGTGTTTACTCATAATCACATCGAACGGTCCGAGACAAAACCGTCCTATCCGAGACAATGTCCGATGCAGTATGCTGCCGGTCTAAATTCCACACATCACGCTCAACTGTTCACCTTACCATAAATGCTCAAAATGTCCACCTTCTTCCCGAATGCAGGAATCATATCGACGTCTCCTGGTCTCCCGAAGACGATCCCAAATTCTGGGGTAATTCTTTTTGTCTCACAACCTGTCGCAATTCGATTGCGGATAATTTGCACATCGGCAGCCGTAGAATAATTCAATGATCTTAAATGGGCCCACAAGTAGCAGTTCTAGCAGTAGTAGTTGTACTAGTTGTGGTAGTAGTGGTAGTAGTAATTGTACTAGTTGTGGTAGTCGTAATAGTAGTTGTATTAGTTGTGGTGATAGTTGTAATATAGTTGTACTAGTTGCGATAGTAGTGGTAATTATAGTAGCAGTAATTGTATTAGTTGCGGTAGTAGTAAAATAGTTGTGGTAGTAGTGGTAATTGTAGTAGTAGTAGTAATTGTACTAGTTGTGTTAGTAATGGTAGTTGTAGTAATTGTACTACTTATTGTAGTAGTGGTAGTTATAGTAGTAATAGTAATTGTACTAGTTGTGGTAGTAGTGGTAGTTATAGTAGTAGTAATTGTACTAGTTGTGTTAGTTGTAGTTATAATATTTGTGGTAGTAGTGGTAATTGTAGTAGTAGTTGTACTAGTTGTCGTAGTAGTGGTAGTTATAGTAGTAGTAATTTTACTAGTTCTGAAGTAGTGGTAGTTGTAGTAGTAATTTTACTAGTTGTAGTAGTAGTGGTAGTTATAGTGGTAGTAATTGTACTAGTTGTGGTAGTAGTGGAACTGTAGTATTAGTAATAGTACTAGTTGTGGAAGTAGTGGTAGTTATAGTACTAATTGTGGTAGTATGTATGTATTTATTTACACTGCAAGTGGGCAAGCACCCGGTGGCAGTGGTATGTACAATATTAACAATACACAATAAAATGATAACCAATATACAATAAAATTTACAATACACAATACAATTTTACAACACATATACAATTTTACACACAATACAATAATAATACATAATACAATTTAACACAATAATAATAAAACATAAAATAAAATACCTCATTTTACAATACAACCTACATAATTATGTATAGGTCCTACATAAGTTTCAATAGTCATTCACTTTACTCTCATCTCATTCCCTGTAGTGGCACTATGACGCATTTCACTGACACTTTAGCACACATTTCACTGACACTCTGTAACACATTTCACTGACACTATAGAACACATTTCATTGACGCTATAAATTATCACTGATCGGAACTGTTCACTGTAAAACCATAACTTCACTGACTCACCTCGCTTCACTGATACCAACAGTTCAAATAAGTCAAATAATTACACCCTTATGCATACTTATAAACAGAACTACATTTAAACTAAACATTTCTAGTCTAAGGCCCTCTTACACGCTAGTTTTAAATAATTTACAATTCAAACCAAGGAAGTAAACTCGTCAGCCTAGATAAATACATGTCACCTTAAAAAAATTAAATGTTGAATGTCACCTTAATTTTAATTTTCACTTTATATACAACTTTTTAAATTATTCTTGAATCTCCTTAAGGAAGGACAGCCCTCAAAGACCGCTGCAGGTAGGTCATTCCAATCATTTATAGTTCTATTTAAAAATGAGAATTTACCTACATCCGTTTTCTGTTTCCTACATTTGATTTTAAAATCATGATCGTTCCTACCATAATACGTTGGCTTACCATAGTACGTTGTATAGTAGTAGTGGTAGTTATAGTAGTAGTAGTAGTAGTAGTAGTAGTAGTAGTAGTAATAGTAGTAGTAATTGTACTAGTTGTGTTAGTAGTAGTTATAATAGTTGTAGTAGTAGTGGTAATTGTAGTAGTAGTTGTTCTAGTTGTGTTAGTAGTGGTAGTTATAGCAGTTGTACTAGTTGTGGTAGTAGTGATAGCTATAGTAGTAATTGTACTAGTTGTGGTAGTAGAGGTAGTTGTAGTAGTAATAATTGTACTAGTTGTGGAAGCAGTGGTAGCAATTGTACTAGTTGTAGTAGTAGTGGTAGTAGTAATTGTACTAGTTGTGGTAGTAGTGATAGTTGTAGTAATTGTACTAGTTGTGTTAGAAGTGATAGTTATAGTAGTAGTTGTACTAGTTGTGGTAGTAGTGGAAGCTGTAGTAGTAATTGTACTAGTTGTGTTAGTGGCAGTTGTGTAGTAGTAGTTATAGTAGGTTTACTAGATGTGGTAGTGTTAGTAGTAGTAGTAGTAGTTGTAGTTATAGTGGTGGTAGTAGTAGTAGTAGTAGTAGTTGTAACTATTTTAATTTAGGTGATCGTGGAGGCCAAGCAACTTGTCATCTTTATCTACCTATCTACTGTCCACCGATCAGCAAACTTTTAATTCAAGTAATTGCGGGCTCGGTGATTAAAGTGCTGGAGCGTCATTGTGAATAAAGTGTACTTGCTGGCGAATGATCTGTGCCGTGTCATCCAAGAAATCAGGCATGTTTCTTTCAGAACATTTGTCTAAATCTCCCGTGAGTTTTCTTTTTATTTTCTTTGAAACCAAGCAATTTCGGCTCTATGTTGATATAAATTATTTTTATATCCTATACAATTATGAAGCACTCATTCCTGAAGTTTCGCAGTGTATTTCTGAGATACTCTCTATTACAGATGATTATATTATTTTTCGCTTTACACTTTGTATAACAAGGTGAAATGATTTTTATTGAGACTGAAACAAAGTTTTCGTATTTTATTACGTGTCCTCTTTAAAGGCAATTACTTTACATTGATCGACGTAAAGAGGTATAATAGTAATATACGTTACAAGAGCGGTATGTTGACGTTTTCATGTTCGAGGAAAAGATTGAAAAAGCGAAACGCAGTTGAGCTTTTTTAATTTCCGAGAGCATGAAAACAAACATACCGCTCGTATACCGTACATTATTTTGTGCGAAGATCGTTTATTACATACCTGAAAGACGAATTTCTAATTAGTTGCAATGAAATCTCCATCTTGGTTTCTGTTTAATGACGGCAACTTTAGAAAACAAAAATATCTATACTCCAGCAGGCCGTGATATACGTCTGTCTATTTTTTTTCCCCAAGTCTATAAATGCGAACTTAAAACAAACGGTAAAGTTATGTAATGATTTATTTTTCATTTTAATATTTTAACAGTATTATTTATATAACATATTGCAGTAATAACATCGGCATCTGGAGTCTTGTTGATTTTTTCACGGTTTCCTTAATGTTACTTGTATCAGGAATACAATAGCTTTCGTGGAGTAGTAGACTTTACTTAATTTTTGAAAATATTTAAAAACAATAATTAACAGTGCAATTTAGGTGAAATTGCAGTGGTAAGTTTCCAATTTATAATTATTACTATGTTAAACGTCTCTAAAAATAATATGTTAAAAGCCTAAAGCAGTAAAATGAATGTCGCGCTTAAGCAGTAAGAAGAGGGAAATTGTTATGTGTGTTACGTTGGGAATACTGAATGTGGTATTTCACACTTACGGCGTATTGGTTCTGTGCGGAAAACAAGCAAATACGCACGATCTCGCACAAAATAACTTTTGTTTTCTTCTAAATACTGAGATTCTTCAAATCTAGCCAAAAATAAACTCAGAATTATGACGATATTAATTAGTGCTCACTAGCGTGCTGCTTGTTACAATGATGTGCGATCACTATATTCTCAAAATTGTTTCAAAAATGTCCTTAATTGAAGACCACAAAGCCCCAGGGAGCCTTGGCGCAATGTTTGGGTCTATTTTCCAGGAGGTGGGATGTAGCAGTTAATAACAGATAGGAATGCGGAATTAATATTTCATGTTCCTTTAATCAAGTTTGGTCGTAGGTGGAACCAGAATAGAAATTCTATTATATACCACGCACGAAGGTCAAACTATGTTAAAAACGTGAACTGTTTCCCAGCCTCGTGTCAGTAGAGTGTCCTTTGGTTGGCCACTTTTTCCGATAATCGAACACTTGAAGGTTGTCTGTGGTTTGTAGATATCCGAACAACTCGATCACCGGGGGAGAAAAAAGTCATCGGAATGCGATGCAATAACGAACTGGACATATTATACGACTGGGATTGCCCCGAGGGAATCGTATATTAGAATTTGAAATGACGAATTCGTTTCGTCATAGAGCAATTGATATAAAGATTGGGATTATAAGAAATGTCGAAATCATTTTTATCGCTAGTTCGAAGTGAGTAGTCCATTATACACTTCATTGGTTTCTGTCTGATCTATTTTATGTCTAAAATGTCGCAACTTCAAATGCTTATGAGTTGAATTGTCAGAGTCGGTTTTATACGCCGAAGATAGAAGAAAGACCAAGTGCAATTTGTATTGAGCAAAGACAGTGTTGGTACATATTTTGTCGGGGTGCTTCAATTTCCTCTGACAAAATTTTACCAATTTCATTATCACCCACTATCATCTTCCTACAAAAAAAATTTGCACGGTAGTGACCAGGGTTAGAGCTTGAGATAGGCCTGAGATCAAATTCCGCTTAGGATTTTTTCAAAGTTATTTTGTTGTTCAGATAAGTACTACAGTAACAAATCTCTTATTAATTATTTCTGTCTATACTTATAGTTGGTGAATACTTTATTATTGCACCTTATTATGTAAAAATTATATCCCATGATTTAACGAAAATAACCAATTTTTAAATTGATACTGATAGAATTTATACTTTACTTAATTTTTATTAACTCATGTTTTAATCTAGTATAGTTCAATTGATTCACTGGATAATACGTTTTAGGTTTTAATATTCCAATGATTCACAATTAAACTAGATTACCAGCAATGTGTTCAATATAACATGGATCTAATGATGCATTTTATAAGCGAAAACGTTAGCCCAAATATTTAATAGGCATATATAATAAGGTGCAAGGGGGAAAAGACTAACTGTGCTAACTTTCGAGGAATATCACTTTTATTGACATCGTACAAAATTTTGTCCAATATTCTTTTGAGAAGATTAACTCCGTACGCAGATAAAATTATTGGGGATCATCAGTGCGGTTTTAGGCGTAATAGGTCGACTATTGATAAGATTTTTTGTATTCGAGAGATATTGGAGAAAAAATGGGAGTATAAGGGTACAGTACATCAGCTATTCATAGATTTCAAAAAAACATATGACTCGGTTAAGAGAGAAGTATTATATGATATTCTTATTGAATTTGGAACTTCGAAGAAACTAGTTCGATTAATTAAAATGTGTCTCAGTGAAACGCACAGCAGAGTCCGTATAGGCCAGTTTCTATCTGATGCTTTTCCAATTCACTGCAGGCTAAAGCAAGGAGATGCAATATCACCTTTACTTTTTAACTTCGCTCTAGAATATGCCATTAGGAAAGTTCAGGACAACAGACAGGGTTTGGAATTGAACGGGTTGTATAAGCTTCTTATCTATGCGGATGACGTCAATATGTTAGGAGAAAATCCACAAACTATTAAGGAAAACACGGAAATTTTACTTGAAGCAAGTAAAGCGATAGGTTTGGAAGTAAATTCCAAAAAGACAAAGTATATGATTATGTCTTGCGACCAGAATATTGTACGAAATGGAAAAATAAAAATTGAAAATTTATCCTTCGAAGAGGTGGAAAAATTCAAATATCTTGGAGCAACAGTAAAAAAAAATATAAATGACACTCGGGAGGAAATTAAATGCAGAATAAATATGGGAAATGCCTGTTATTATTCGGTTGAGAAGCTTTTGTCATCTAGTCTGTTGTCAAAAAATCTCAAAGTTAGAATTTATAAAAAAATATATTACCAGTTGTTCTGTATGGTTTTGAAACTTGGACTCTCACTTTGAGTGAGGAACAGAGATTAAGAGTGTTTGAGAATAAGGTTCTTAGGAAAATATTTGGGGCTGAGAGGGATGAAGTTACAGGAGAATGGAGAAAGTTACACAACGCAGAACTGCACGCATTGTATTCTGCACCTGACATAATTAGGAACATTGAATCCAGACGTTTGAGATGGGCAAGGCATGTAGCACGTATGGTCGAATCCAGAAATGCATATAGAGTGTTAGTTGGGAGACCGGAGAGAAATAAGACCTTTGGGGAGGCCGAGGGTAATATTAAAATGGATTGAGGGAGATGGGACATGATGATAGAGACTGGATTAATCTTGCTCAGGATAGGGCAATGAACCTTCGGGTTCCTTAAAAGCCATTTGTAGGTAAGTAGGTATGTAATAAGTTGCAATGGTAAATATTCACCCATCGATAAGTATTAAATGAAATATTTGATAAGAAATTTGTCCCGCTTAGGACCTGGGTTTTGTAACATTAAACAGGTTAAAAAGTGGCCTAAAAGATTTCCGGAATAGTGGGTCCGGAACAGGTCAAAAAGTGGCCTAGGAGATGTCCGGAATAGTGAGTCTGGAACAGGTCAAAAAGTGGCCTAGGAGATGTCCGGAATAGTGAGTCTGGAACAGGTCAAAAAGTGGTCTAGGAGATGTCCGGAATAGTGAGTCCGGAACAGTTGAGAAAGTGGCCTAATATATTTCCGGAACAGTTCAAAAAGTGGTCAAAAGATTTCAGGAACAGGTCAAAAAGTGACCTAAAAGATTTCCGGAATAGTGAGTCCGGAACAGGTCAAAAAGTAGCCTAGAAGATTTCCGGAAGAGTGAGTCCGAAACAAGTCAAAAAGTGGCCTAGAAGATTTCCGGAATAGTGAGTCCGGAACAGGTCAAAAAGTGGCCTAGAATATTTCCGGAATAGTGAGTCCGGAACAGGTCGAAAAGTGGCCTAAAATATTTCCGGAATAGTAACTCCGGAACAGTTCAAAAGGTGGCCAAAATGATTTTCGGAACAAGTGACCTAAAAGACTTCCGGAATAATGAGTCCGGAACAGATCAAAAGTGGCCTAGGAGATGTCCGGAATAGTGAGTCCGGAACAGGTCAAAAAGTGGCCTAAAATATTTCGGGAATAGTAACTCCAGAACAGTTCAAAAAGTGGCCTAAAAGATTTCCGGAACAGGTAAAAAAGTGACCTAAAAATTTCGGAATAGTGAGTCCGGAACAGGTCAAAAAGTTGCCCAGGAGATGTCCGGAATAGTGAGTCCGGAACAGATCAAAAAGTGGCCCTAAGAGATTTCCGGAATAGTGAGTCCGGAACAGGTCAAAAAGTGGCCTAAAATATTTCCGGAATAGTAACTCCAAAACAGTTCAAAAAGTGACCTATAACATTTCCGGAACAGGTCAAAAAGTGACCTAAAATATTTCCGGAATAGTGATTCTGGAACAGGTCAAAAAGTGGCCTAGGAGATTTCCGGAATAGTGAGTCCGGAACAGGTGAGAAAGTGGCCTAAAATATTTACGGAATAGTAACTCCGGATTAGGTAAAAAAGTGGCCTAAAATATTTCCAGAATAGTGACTCCAGAACAGGTCAAAAAGTGGTCTAATTCCATAAAACATACATCTTCTTATTCTTCTCCTGTTGTAGAGTGTGTATGCACTGTGCATCCAGTTTGTTCCTCACTTCAAGCTTCTTCATCTGATGATGTACACCTATCCTTCCACCATCGTTAGGTGACTTCTTAATTCTTTAAACTCTTCATTAGTTGATATTTCCCCAATCTATTGACATGTTCATTTCAACATCTTGAATGTGACTATTTCCAGTACATTATAATATTCATGTTACGCCAATCAGAAAAGCTGCACAACCAGATTACAGTTGTTCAATTCACGTATCTGTTATAGCATGACGATCAAATACAGTGATCATACCATAATAATAATTGTCTATCCTCTTTGGCTACCCATTACCACAAAAATAATAACAAACTGAGGTGTTAACAGTTGTAACACATTGCGTCGAGGTCATCTATTACACATAGCTAAAGCGATAGTATCACGGCACAGTCGGCAATTAAGTGTTTATAGAATTATTTTGCCTCTCTCTTTCAAAAAGTGGCTGAGGAAGACCTTGGAATGTTAAACAGTTCACACGAGAAGTGCCTCTAGACATGCCTGCAATTTTATCACTCAGATTTGATAATCGACAGGTGTGAACATGCATTCGTAAAAAAAATGTAGACATAAACATTAGATTTAAACGTTGCAAAGCGTGAAAAGTGGCAATTTAAGTTGTCGACTGCTGATAAATAATGCAGCGTTACCAGAAGGCAAGCAACAATGCCACACACTTCAAACAATCAACCGCCGGTGGATTTAATGGATCTGTTACACGTCAACAGATATTCTACTCTCTGTTTCCACAGACTTTCACAGTTTCTGAAGGGAACACAAGCAGATCTTTGCAAGGACAGAACCGTTGAGGCGCAGCCTTAACTCCGAGTTACATTCACGGTCATGTGTTCGAACTTCGCTTAGGTTATGTTCCTCTTGTGATTATATGATGTTCTCTGTGGAATTATTACGTCGTGAGAACTTTACATCAGTGGAATTCCACTGGTTGTTCTCCTAGGACAGGCCTGCACAAGGATTGCGCTCTCCGAGCCGGCTCACAGCTCATGAGCGGAATGCAGATAATAGCTGCGCTCTGTATAAGGGTGGACTGGAAGAAGGGGTGGATCTCGTACAAGATAAACACAAAAAGAAGTACTATTACGAGTGCTTATGAAATGAATTCCCGTTCAGTGTTTGCAAAACTATCTTGGACTATATTAATTAATAAAAAAATATTTATTTTACAGAAGTAATAGAAATTCTATAGCTACTTAAATGTACAATATAATTTTGTCATATTTTTATTCATCAGTACATCAAAACAAGGTTTTATGCTGTTGGCAGCTGAAAGGAATAGTAGCCTACTGATCGTAATGAAACATCAGTTACAGATGCCTTTATTAAAGTTGATTATAGAAAACAGTTGCTCACAAATATAAATGTTGAGCCAAACATAGCAATAATTTTCACAGCCAGCCTGTCTAGACGTGGATATTATTGTTAATGTTTAGTCTTGTAAAACTCAACCAGGCTAGTAGAATTATTCAAACGATCTTTAGCCCTTAGGTCACATTGAAGATTAAGTTCGAGCTGTAAATCGTTAAATGTTATGTTCCGTCTTTTAGATTCCTCCATACTGTACTGTAGCAGTAGGTAAGCAACGTGAAACAGTTTCTGAGAATAAGCCTACACACTGCACTCCACTAGATAACTGAATGGTCGTTTCCCTCTCCTCTACCTGTAGCAAGTCTATGTCATTCTGACGTATCTTCCTTTCCGTTTCGGCGAGCGGTAAAGACCGCTCTCCCGCTCCGAAGGAGCGCGCGCGCGCGCTCGTTGAGTACTGTTTGTGCAGGCCTGTCCTAGGAGTTAGGTTGAGAAAATTAAGCAGATTATGGTTTTCCTCAGGGCTCTACAAAGAATGGAAATACCACACAAAGAACAGGGTGATAAAGAAAGAAAAAGACAGAAAAAGAATGAAAGAAAAGACAAAATAAATGTCATCATGATTTCCCGTTTTAGGCCTCGTGGTCTGTTACGGTCTTAATCAGTCGTTTTATTCGATCGTCTCAACCTCATTTTCTATTTAAGTTTGTAGTATATAAGTTGTTTGGGTACCTCTATAAATGCTGAAGATTATCAATAACTCCCTAAACAATAGTACATTATGCAACGAGCCTATAATGGTAGTAATTAAGACGCGAGTATGTTTATGAAACTCGCTTGCGCTCGTTTCATAATTTTCATACGAGCGTCTTAATTACCATTATAGGCAAGTTTCATACGACTTTTTATGCTCGACCATATTTCTAACTTGAAATTATTAATAAGTATTCATGTTATTGTTATGTGAGTGAGGAACGGAACTGACCTTGTGCAATAGCCTACCTCATAAATTGTGAGATGTGCGCAGACGCGAAAGTATTGATTTTTTCCGAGAAACAAAGTCGACGACCTTGATATAATCTAGAGAGTAAAATGAACATTAATCTTGATATAACCTTGAAATTGATTTAGACATTTAAAAACGAGATGACAAATTGAATTTATTTGAATATTATTTACAATTAACGCTAATTATTATAGTAACAGAACATAACCTTCTGCGACAGTATTGGATTTCCAGCCTCCGTGACGTTTCGCTAGTTGTCTTTCGATTGCATATCCGAGAATAATCGATGCTTGCGCTTTCATATTGCTAAAATGGCGTATTCTGATTGGTTGAAGAACTGAACTTTAATGAATAGGTGTACTTTAATAAGGTCCATTAAAGGGCTGCTACCAGGTGTATAATTACTAAATTTCGGCATGGTTGAGCATAAAATACAAAAAATAATAAGAGGATATTAAATTGCATTTAATTAATTATTTCACGCACATTAGAATTGAAGGTAAGATAACTAAAAATAACACAAACTGCACATTTATTACAATAATCGAGATTATGATACATTTCGACGGGTAATCTTTTCTCCTGTAACCAAGAAATACTTGAGTCAAAGTTTCTCACCGTATGGACACACAAAAATCTACGACAATATCAAACCCTGAAGTCCACCTGTCAAAGTGATAGCTATTGGACAGCTAGAGACCAAATGGAACAATGATATTAACATATCACTAACCTATGCGTATGCCATTAGAGAAAAAATGTTTCTCGTCATTTGAAATACTGCTAATAGGCCTATACACAGAAGTTTATTGTAAGCCAAGCAGACAAATTCGGCTATTAAGATAGGCATATATTATTGACTCTGATTCGAAGTCGAAATTCATTTTGCTATCTGTGGACAGGTGAAGATAATAAAGCAGTAACCCACACCTCACTTAGAAATGGTCTACGAGACAATTTGTATGCAGGATTGATTACATAGAGTACAAAATAATAAAAAGACATAGTGTTCAACTGACATTAAATCTCAGATAAACTTAAAATAGATTATTTGATTCGGTGTATATTTAGCCCAAAAATAACCGGTCGGTCGGTTATTGAGAAAAATAACTGGTTATCAGGTTAAACCGGCAAGCAAAAAATAAGCGGTAATTAACAGGTTAACCGCATGAAAATAACCGGTTATTTTTGCCCATCCCTACTGCTTAAGGCTGGTTCACAATAAACCCGGAACGAGAACCAGAGTGAAAACGAGAAGCAGAGAACGTGAATATGAAAATTTTTTATTCACAATAAACCGAGAACGTAGACGACTATGCATATCGATATGCATGTCAATAGCGATATGTAAAGACGATATTACGCATTCTGATGTTATTTGTGTATAATTGACCAATGGCCTTCTCTCATGAGTACAAGGCAGCCAACATAAACACAGGTTAACGAACTTCAAAATTTCAACGGTACTATAAATATGCCCATGCATCTTTATTATCACAAGCTATTTTAAGTCTACCATAACGTAAAATAATTAGAGAAGAAACATTTGTAATAAAACAAAAATGAACACAACAGTAGTTATTGAATTGAAGCATGAATATGTAGTGTGTAATACAACCAATACAGTAATAAAATATGATTCACTTACGATCGGTGTTCAAAGATGCAGCTATTGAAAGCCACGTATTCTCCTTCATTTTCTCATCTTTATACGAGACGCGCCGCTTATCGTAAACGTGAGGATTTTCCTCAACACTCAATATTAGAATCTCATCAAATAAAACTTTCTCCATGATGCACAGTACAGAACAAAATAATGCATAGGTTATGTCACGGTCTTCTTGCTACAAAATATACGACGACAAAATAGCTTTCAGATGGCAATAGAATGAATCTAGTGGGCTGTGATCGGAAACGTGAACGCCAAAGTTGAAACTTGGCCAACTCTCCGTTTCCGATTCCGGGCTCCGGCAAGCTTTTCGTTAATTGTGAATGCTCACATTTAAATTTATACATTTTAACAATTTTTCTGTTTTCGTTTTCGTTCCGATTCTCGTTTCCGGTTTATTGTGAACCAGCCTTTACTGTACGCACACGCAGATAGGTTGAATATTTTGTAGAGGGAGAAATGAAAGGGCGGTATATACAGTGCCCGCGTGGGATCACAATGCCCATGCCTGATATAAACTGATGAAGGTACTAAAGCTGGCATACATCTTACTCAACCATAAATACTTTAAATTAGCAATGCTGCTAACCTAAGAAGTCAGTCAGATAAATGATTAGAAATCTAGAGCAGAAAAAAATGTTCCGCTTTAAAATTTCTAGGACAGGGAAAGTTTTCCGTTTTAAAATTTCTAGGGCAGGGAAAATTTCTCGATTTCAAAATTTTCGCTAAATTTTCATTAAATGTATAGCTACATTCCTCTCTCTTCTGCTTCCTTGTTCTCTTTACTTTCTTCTTCCTCACATGATGCAATATTACTCCTGCTCTTCCAGTCAAGTTAAACGACACAATAATCCCTTTTGCTTCCTGTGTTAAAAACCTTGGAGTTTACTTTGATACGTATTTAAACTGGAATAACCAAGTAACCCATATTACCAGAAAAGTGCTTTCCATACTACATTCCTTAAACAGCATTCGAAAATTCCTCCCGCTATCACCCAAGAAAATACTAGTGGAAACACTAGTAATGCCCCACTTCGATTATTGTGATTTTCTACTGACTGACAACAATGCCAACCAGTCGCAAAAAGTACATCGTGTTCATAATTCTCGTGTTCTCTTCGTCTGTGATGTCCCTCGCGTTGACCACATTACCCCATCCTTCCAAACTCTAAACTGGCTACGGCTTAACGAACGTAGAAATTTTCATTCTCTTGTTCTCCTTTTCCAAGACCTTCACACTTCTACACCTACTTACCTTGTCTCCCGTTTCAGTTACCTGTCATCATATCATAATCTCTTCACACGCACGCAAAATAGCCGCATACTAGCCATACCAACACATAAGACATCATCGTATTCATCATCATACACAATCTCGCTCTCATGCTTGTGGAATACCATACCCAGTGACATCAGAGACTGTCGGAATTTAGCAGCGTTCAAAAGCAAGCTTATTAAGCATTTTCTTACAGCGTAGAGTACATTTAATTTGTACTTAATCAATAAAAGAAATGCTTCTCTCTTCTTAACTTTTACAATAAACTGTCTAGCTTTTATTAATCAGTTAATCTTTTAGTACTTTGATTTTTATTGTATTTGTAAATTTAATATTAAATGTAATTATTATAATTGTAATTGTATTCTTAATATTGTAGTTGTAATCCCCTGGTAGAGGGGAAGAGAAGGCCTGATGGCCTTATCTCTACCAGGTTAAATAAATAAATAAATTAATTAATTAATTAACGTTAACTCGGATATGTATGTATGTCTTTATTAACACTACAATTGGGTATACACCCGGTGGCAGTCATATATAATATACAATAATTACAATTACAGACATGAAATAAAATAAACGTAAATAAAATAAAATAAAATGAACGTAAATCTATAAATATTAGATGCAATAAACCTAGGACTATAAATAAAAACTATTGTATAATAACACCTACGATAAGCAAAAGTAAATCTAACTTATAAGTACTTCTATTTCACCCAACTATTACCAATTTAAATAATTACATATCACCTTAACTAATTACATACCAACTTAATTACATATCATCTTAATTAATTACATATCACCCTAATTTATTTACGTATCTTAATTAATTACATATCAACTTAATTAATTATATATCAACTCAATTAGTTACATGCCACAACTTAAATCATTACACTGCACCTCCAATTACATTTTCAGTCTAATCTTCTCAACCTTTCCTTAAATGTATTGATTTCAAGAAGATCACCCTGAAAGATTGCCACAGGTAAGCTGTTCCAGTCTACTATTGTGCGGTTAACAAAGGAAAATTTTGCCACGTCCGTTCTTTGTTTTCTACATTTAAACTTCCTAATATGATCAACCCTTCCTAAGTATGATGGTGTTGCTAATCTAGCATTGATATCGGTCCATGCTTTGTGTCCCATTTGTGCCTTAAACAATGCGGTGAGTCTGGTTTTTCGAAGTCTTGATTTGAGAGGTTCCCACCCTAAATCTTTTACTATCTCTTCACCATGTCCCTTCCCCATTTTGATATATTTTGCTGCCTTGCGTTGGACCTTTTCTATTGAATCGATTTGGTTTTGTCCGTACGGATCCCAACCTACTGCTCCATATTCCATAATTGGGCGAACAAGGGTTTTGTACGCTAATTCTTTTGACTTTCGGTTAGATTTCTTCAGAATACGCATAGAGAAATGTAGTGCTTTCCAGGCTTTCCTTGTGGTATTAGTGACTCTTGTAGTATTAGTGAGCCTTGTGGTATTAGTGACATCTTGTGGTATTAGTGACGCCTTGTGGTATTAGTGACAGATTCAGTGACGTATTCAGATGATGTGGACGCTGCTACGTAAGTTGTACATCCTGGACTCCAACCTTGAGTGTCGTATTCAGGATATATCCTACATGCTACACGGCTCACTTCCTATCCCCTGGTGCTTTACGACAAACTAAATGGAATGTGGGGAAAATTTCCCGATTTCAAAATGTTCTCTAAATTTTCAATAAAATATAGGCTACATTCCTCTCTCTTCTGCTTCCTTGTTCTCTTTACTTTCTTCTTCCTCACGTTAACGTTAACTCGGATATTCAAATGAAGTGGACACTGCTACATAAGTTGTACATCCTGGACTCCAACCTTGAGTGTCGTATTCAGGATATAAGCTACATGCTACACGGCCCACTTCCTATCCCCTGGTGCTTTACGACAAACTAGAAGGAATGCGCTGGTCAGTACTTCCGCCTGCAAAGCTCACGATCGCAATTTTTGAAACTCCGTTATTCTGACGTTGTTGACAGAACAATATTTCTTTCTCGTCCTTCAGTTGACACAAGCGCAAGAGTATCGACAACTGCCTTACTTTCACTTATTATATTCATTCACTGGATTAATCGCAAGTAATATTTGCATTACAGTAAATTCCCATGACAAAGGGTAAACCCATGTTATGCGACTCTAATATCCGCATCCTGTTCTTTGTGTTTGTTTATGATGGATAAACACTCGACTTACACTGAATCATGAGCATTTAATGGACGTTAAAATTTATTCACCTTTTCTTTTACTAGCTAGAGCAAACAGTAAGTTCATACAGCTACTTAAAGGTATACTTAAAAGTTATTTATCATGAGTCCCTGTCTGTTAAACGTCAAATTCTGAGAGATTAAATGCTATATACGTACAGCCGGTTATGGTGGACGTATACAACGCTGTAAGGTAGTTTCTTCATAAATTAAAAGAAGGAAAGCTACAAGTTGTGTTCTCTCACCTCGTATACTAAATGGGACGTATTGTAGATTCTGTTGATGTGACCTCAAAGTGACATCAGGTCTATTCTTACGACAATGCAAAACATTACATTCACAATAATAATTCCTCACTAACATTAACAGTATCAAAATGATAATAGAAGAAAAAGCACTGATTCAATATGAAAAAACTTGTCAGATTACCAGGAAACAATTTGGTATTCATACAGTCCTCTCTGTAGATTAAAAATTCAAAAAAGTTTCATATCCATGTTCAAGAATTAAAACAGAAAATCAACGTCCCGAATTTAAAAGAAAACCTACGAATTAAACCAAACCCTTTAACTCTATTAAATATAGAGTATAATCTAAATCTCACACAAGAAATACTGAAATCAGAAGTAAACACTGAAATAATGAAACAATTGTCTTTAGAGACAATTATTATTAGGTACCCTCCACAAAATTGGCTTCATTTATACACCGATTGATCCCTGATCTCCAGAGAATAAGGTGCAGGTGCAGGTGTTACATGCTGTCTCTTCTCACTTTATAGATCTCTTGGATATGGAACAACAAGTTTTGATGGAGAAATCATTGTAATAAGTGAAAATCTCAGGAATCTTCTCTGTCACATCAATAAATTTAAAAATGCAGTTATATTGTCAGACTCCAAAGCAGCTATTCTATCAATAGTCTCTAGACACACACCATCTCAAATAGCAGAAATAAATAAAATGCTCTCTCAACTAATAACTCAATAAAAGAATTGTATTCCAATGGATACCATCCCATTGTGGAATCCTGGGAAACGAGAATGCGGATGCTTTAGCAAAGAAGGGCAGCACTGCTACTTACAGACCTGTTACTAAATCTAAGTATTACTCTGTGAAAATATTTATTAAATCTACATACTTAGACTTCAACAAACAAAATTTGATAACACAATCTCAAGGGAAAAAATGGAACTCTCTGCATCATAATCCACAGCTGATTCCCAATTTACCACGCAAATCGTCTGTAGCTGCATTTAGATTGGCGACAGGCCAAGACTGTTTGGCCAAGCATCTGCATAGAAATGGAATATATCAGTCTCCTAACTGTCCATTGTGCAACTCCAATCAAGAAATGGATTCAGAACATCTCAAAATCTGTGCGTCAGTGGCTAACCGTGACAATATCTTTGAAAAATATTGGAGTCCAAGAGGTCAAATGACTTTACTGTCAAATGCCTGGCATTAGAAAATAACAACAACATTCAAGATAAATTGACAAACTTTAATGCCGTAGCAAGGATACAAATTAAGGACACTGGTTAATCACATGAAAGAACTATAATTTCTAAATTTTTATTAGATTTTGTCTAAGATTTCTTAATTCATGGACCCCATGGTAAATTCATATAGAGAAGCATTTACCTCTGTAAGTGCACATACATTGAGATCATTGATTTTAGGCAATTTTTACAAAACAGTACTTTATAAATGGTAAAAAATATGATTTTATCTCTTTTCAGACTGAAGAATCCAAACATGGAAATGAAGTAGTCTACATCGTGCCATTCAAAGCAACAGATTCCCTGACACATCTTTTCATAAATAAAAAAGAAATTTAAATTATTATTTTTCAATACCTGTTTCCATACACGCAGACTTTCTCCATTAGTTAAAAACAGGAAAGCCACAAACAGTGTTACAAAATTTTCATTCACTTTACGTTACGTTACGTTACGTTACTTTACGTTATATGTTATGAAAACATTATTATATTATATTATATTATATTATATTATATTATATTATATTATATTATATTATATTATATTATATTATATTATCATCATCCTTACATGTATTGGGCCTAGTGGCCCGTTACGGTCTCTTGCCAACTCTTGAACGGTCTGCCCAAGGATCTCTCGCCCACAGGATGGTAATTTAAAATTTGGCGTGGAATTCTAGAACGAGCATTCTGAGGACATGTGATCTCCAGTTTTGTCTGTATTTCTGTAGGTATTCCGTAATCAGTTCAATCTGCAGTTCTTTCATAATGTAAAAATTTTTAATGTGATCCATTTTCGTGTATCCCGCTGTACGACGCATAAATCTCATTTCTGCCGCCGTTAATCTTTGAGAATCAGTATTACGAATCGTCCAAGCTTCACTACCAAAACAGAGTATAGGTCTGGCTAATGTTTTATAAATTCTGGTGCGCGTGTGTTTTTGTACTAAGGTTGGTTTGAATATCTGATTAATTATCATCATTGCTGTGTTGAATTTAATAATTTTCTTATTCATATATATTATATTATATTATATTATATTATATTATATTATATTATATTATATTATATTATATTATATTACAATAAACTTACAGATAACACATGTCAGGCACCACTCCTTCCCAAACTATCAGCTTACATTAATGACCGCAAGGAGAGCTGAATACTAGCAGTGTTATCACTAATTTTCGAATAACCTATTCGAAGCTAGAATCCCGCAGAACTCCTACGTTACACGCCACAAGGCCAAAGAACAATAGGACACCTTGAAAAGTACTGGAACGACCAGATTTAATCTTGAAGATGGAGCAGGCCGATAGATCTAACCCATAAAGCAACGATGATGATATTTTTGGATTTGAAAGGAAAGACTTTGCGATATCATGGCAGAGTGAGAGATAATCTAAAAGTTCTCCCAACAAGAACGCCGGATTTCATAATGTGAATAAATGCAACAAAAACAAATAACAGAATAATATCAGCAACGCCAAACCAACAAGACAATAGCGCAAGGTCCCAACAATGTCTTGTTATTCTTGGGTTTTCTGCATTGCTATCTCTTCTGTTATCTGTGTTTGTTGCATTTATTCACATTGTCTAGCTTTTATTAATCAGTTAATCTTTTAGTACTTTGATTTTTATTGTATTTGTAAATTTAACATTAATTGTAATTATAATTGTAATTGTATTCTTAATAATGTAGTTGTAATCCCCTGGTAGAGGTGAAGAGAAGGCCTGATGGCCTTATCTCTACCAGGTCTCGCGCAGATGACGTATGCTCCCTTTCCCAGCATGCTCCCCGTCTCCAATCACATCACCGACACTATGCGCATGCGCACGTATTATCTTCTTGTGCTGAACTGAACACGTGTTATCTCTACAGAGTCAGGGAGCCACATAGCGTTTTATATTAAATATTAATTTAATTTAATTTAAATATTTAAAATGTAAATATGAGGACAGTTCCAGTGAAGATAGATACCGATTGTGACTTAGAAAGAGACGATGTTGACATCTTGTAATGTTATATTCACTTAATTGGTTATTGTTTCAGCTCCTCTTTCAGTGCACGTGTCCTCAACCGTAGCCGTTATAGCTATACCAGTAGCCGCTTATCAAAGAACCGGCCTACTGCGGGGGGGGGGGGTAAGAGGGGTCTAGCATGCGCGGCGCGAGGAGTTCGAGCTGAGTTTTGCTTGTGGAGTACCTATAATAGTGAAATAATATTTGGCGAGGTGAGTCCGAGAATGCAACATGGTCTACCTGAAATTCGTTTTACAATTAGGCACCTTCTCGAAGAAACTCAACCATGCAGTCAGTTCAAAATACGAATCGTACCAAAGTCCAAATGTAACTAAACAGCACGAGTCCAGTTTGGTCCCTATTGGTCTGTGCACATTGGTAAATCTAGTCTGATCTACTGGTGGTCTCTTGAGGGAATTTGCTAGTGGCAACATCCGCTCCCAAAAGACCATGAGTCGTCTAAGGTCAAAGTGGCGGTTCGTGTAGGAAATGTGGGTCGTTAAACACGCTTGGTCCAAGAATGCGGACCCCTTTAATTGTAGCAACACATGGTACATGCTATTCAATTCTGAACGAGTTGAAAGCTCCATATTCTGGCCTTCCAATACAACGCGATTGTACTACATTTTCTTGTGTAATAGCTCACAGTTCCTACAACCTAAGGACAACACAGAGCTCGTCTCCTGTCTGGCACGGCCAGAGACTGTAGTTTACTGTTTATACTGTGCCAAAGGCAGGAAAAGAGCGAGCATCCTGGGAATTCTAAGGAAACAAAATTTCCGGTGAAGGTTACTTATGTCCCTGGCACTATAGAAAATTGCTAAACACCTTGGAATTATAGTATATAGTTAAATTAGATGTGATCACTGGAAGAGCTGAATGCCTACCCAACCCTCCCCAAATACCTGCCTTACATATGAAAATCGTAATGCGTGAATGGAGACGGCTATATTTTCTTAATGTGACATAATTTGAAGGAAAGAAGGGAGGGGTTTCATGTCGCTAACATGGTTGGAGCTAATCATAGGTGAGGGGGGGGGGGTGAAACCTACAAAGTAGGACAAAGTAGGTACAAAGCACGTACGGTCAGAAGATCCGTGCATTGCATTTAAGAGAAAATTATGATAATATAGTATATCTGTATGTATAATATTGGCATCTACCTACCTATTTACCTACCTATGTATCTATGTAAAAAAAACATAGTAATAATACTACACACCTAATCTAAACTAACGTACATGTCACATAATAAGGTACACACCTAAGCTAACATCACCTAACCTGTCGTATAATGCTACATAACTGTAGTAACATTCCTCACGCTTAGTATCATTTCGTTTGCATATATTGCCATCCCTGCTACATACCGTATCGGGTGCCATCTAGTGGAAGTGGATCGTGATGGCGGGAAGAAAACATGGCAACTTTCATTATCATATTAAGTTCTTTCAGTGTATGTTTTTCAAAATATTGAATATGTTACTGTAGTGATAGTGCAATAAGAATTAAAATGTGTTGTGACTGTGATAAAAGTGTTGAAAATTGCTTTGTAGTGTCACATTCGCAATTATAGGAGTGTGCAATATCCGTTACATTGGCTGGCGAATGCCATTACATTGGCGGGTGGATGTTCTACATTGTCAAAATTTCCTCTCACTGCAAGTTATAAGTGAATTAACAGGGATATTAATACTCGTATCTGGCATCTCATTAATACTAATTCGTACGAATAGAAATAAACTAAAAGAATACAATTATGAGTGAATGCGCGTAATGTCTGAAATTCCAGGTTGGCTGCTGTCTTGTTAAGAAGAAAGTCTCTGACATACGAAGCGATATTGTTAAGTTCTTATCCTAACATGGAAAAAGTTATTGTATTGTAAAACAAATGTTGAACTTCTAAAGTCTATATTCAACCTACAATGGAAATGCTTGCGTCATATCCGGTAAAATGACAATGTGCTCGAGCCCATTCCTGTACAATAGGAGTCATACATCGATAAGCTTATTAAAATCCATGGATGGGGTTTGGAATATGCTAAAAATAATAATATTACCAGGGCATTCGAAAATTAATGGCAAAATAGTTACTCTTCCACACTAAATTTATATAGGTTACTTTTGGCATTACATAATTCAAATATAGTCAACTACCAAACGTTGCCAAATCCTTGGGAGATGCCGGACTCCATCTGCAGCATAATTTCTGGATGTCTCTATTTTTCTAAGCACCGTATTCTCAAACACACTTATCCTCTGTTTCTCTCTCAAAGTGAGAGTCCAAGTTTCACAACCATACAGAACAATCGGTAATATAACTGTTTTATAAATTCTAACTTTAGTTTTCTTGAGAGCAGACTGGATGACAGAAGCTTCTCAACCGAATAATAACAGGCATTTCCCATATTTATTCTACGTTTAATTTCCTCCAGGTGTCATTTATATTTGTTACTGTTGCTTCAAGGTATTTGAATTTTTCTACCTGTTCAAACGATAAATTTCCAGTTTTTATATTTCCAATTCGTACTATGTTTTTGGTTACGAGACATAAATATATATGGGTACTTTGTTTTTAGGAATTTACTTCCATTACTTCCTTCAAGTAAAATTTTCGTGTTTTCCCTAATAGTTTGTGAATTCTCTCATAGCATATTCACGTCATTCGCATAGACAAGCAGCTGATGTAACCCGTTCAATTCCAATGTGGAGGCCGTCTCCTCTATCCGCAACCTGAGGATGCGCCATGCCATGGTGATAGGGACCTACAATACGTAGACTTATTTACTTATTATTTATTTACATACTTATTTATTTTTTATTTACTTATTTATTTATGTACTTATTTATTAATTATTTCCTTATTTACTTATATATTTATTTTTTATTCATTTATTTACTTATTTATTAACTTATTTATTTATTTTATGTATATTTACTTATTTATTTATTCTTATATATTTATTTACTCATTTATTTATTATTTATTTACTTATTAACTTATTTATTTTTATATATTTATTTACTTATTCATTTCTTTATTTACTCACTAATTTAATGACATATATTTATTTATTTATTTGGTTTGTTTCTCTATTTATTTTATTATTTATTTATTCATTCATTTATTTGTTTATTTGTTTTGTTGTTTATTTCTTTATTTATTTATATTAAGGCAGAATGGGGCGAGAAATTCTTCAGTGCCCACAAGCAGGCAGAATTACAAATCCGCCACTGGCTAACACCCAGCATATGAGAAAAGTAAGCAAGCTCAGTTGCAAGAAACCACATAATCTGTGACATTAAAATCAAGAAGTACTGCAGCAATATTATTACAGATAATTACTTCAAAGAATGACTTCGTTTGTAACAGTTAAGTCCGCGTGTTGTCTGTCGGGCGCTGAAGAGAATTCCGTAACAATGACGCCACCAAAGGTCGATTATAATATGAACGCTAGACATTAGAAATGTTTATTATTACGAATCGCTGGTTGAAAGGCAGAGAGCATGCCAGAGTGATGGACTTAAAAATGGGCTTTCTTACAATGACGCAAAGGATAAATAGAAAGATAGATAGATGGATTTATTGAGTAATATTATACATACAAATTTTATATTATCATAATTTTGTCTAAAATCCAATGCACGGGTCTTCAGACCGTACGTGGTTTGTACCCAAAACAAGTCCTCCTTTGTAGGTTTCCCCCCCACCTATGATTACATCCAACTATTCTCTAAAAGAACACACATATTAAAAATGGAAATGGCACAATAAAACACATTATATAATATATCCTAACCTAAAAGACCTAATAGTGTACAGTTGGGTGAATACTATTAACCCTTCCTCAGTTCGCGTCGCAAATTTCGACAGCTGCAGCTCTAATCTTTCTCGCTTTCAAGAGGAACAATCCAGTCTTTTGTTCCCATTCTCTATTCCCAATGAGGTCAAGACATGCAAGCGAACTCCTACTCTGACTTAGCATCGAGGGTGGTAAATATTTTCTCCGTACATGTTTCAATTCGACACACAGTAATAAAATATGCTCATAGGAATCCTTTTCTTTGCAAAGCGGACAAAGACGCTCCCCTTCTTCGTTGACAATTTTATTACCCTTCCATGCCCCCAATCTTAGCCATGCTAAACTTGCTCTGCTGTCTTTGTTTGGCGTCTCCCAGTCTCAGATACCTTGCAACCACTGTAGGTTTAAAAACATACTTCCGCTGTCGCGTGAACGATGGAATATTTGATGGTGAGGAACTCTGTATTGATCACGTTTTAACCCGAGGTAATTGCTCATGGCATAGGGCAGTAATTTGGAAACCTCTGCTTCCAGCGTATCTAGTTCCCTTCTTATGCAAAACGGTGTACGTGTTACACGTATCTGAACTGGATTAACCAGCTTCGACTACTCAAGGTGCGCTAATGCCCGCAGTAATATCCGCCAGATGTAGACCGCTCGACCCTATTCTTGTTTCTTTGGGGCACTTTCGGCAGCTTTGCGGTTCCAGTTAGCTGCTTACGTAAAAGGGAACCGGCTACACGTAGCATATCATTAAAAAGAATCAAGCAAGCTGACCGTACAAATTATGTGACACCGTTATCCATGCACATGTAAATACGACTGTACCGCACGCGTGGCGGCGATTCGTCCCTCAAGGCCCCAATCTTACTTATGAGTATTATTATTAATAACAGACTCGTTCCAATTATTCTTTCCTAACTTTCAATATTTGGGCGGGTTAAACTCTACATACGGTTGGAATGCATATGCCATTCACTTTCATGAACTGCTCCGGTGTGACATGTTATGCAGTCACGCAAGACAGGTGACCCCCGTACCTCCCTCCCTTGCTATATTTTTCGACAAGGCCCAGTTTCAGAACGAATCCCTTTCTTTTTTCTATTGGCAAAAAGTGAAAGGTTTAGGTTAAGGTTGTACATGGTGTCGCGCCGCTCTCTTTACAAATGGTGAAACAAATCATTTGTTTTCCACTGACCAAGTCGTTTCTGTATCAAGGATCCTGTTCCGATAATACAGGGTGTGCATGTGAGATTACAAGTGTCGATAAACGTCATGCATGATAGTGGACACTGAGATTTACTGATCACTGTACTACATAAAACGGTGTTATTATTATTATTATTATTATTACACTGGCGGACAAAAAATTTGGGGCACTTGAATTTAACTTTCTGTTTAATTTGTCACCAATATTTTTTAAATAGTTATTAATTTCTTTATGCGGTTATAAACGTAACATAGACTGAAAACGAAAATGATTATGACTTCATACCACCAACAATTACCAACAATGAAATCACTATCTAGATTTGAACAAAATTTTGCTTATGCAGGGTGTGACAACAATGGGGATTATTACTGGTAATTGTTGGTGTTATGAAGTCGTGTTCATTTTCTTTTTTTGTATAATAAGATAATCTTATTAATCACCGAACCCGGGTCCTTGGTTCTACGTACCAAGTATTCTAACCTCTAATAACCATTGTTACCGTAACAGATATATTCTGTAGGACCAAACATTAATCTTTACGTAGATTCTTCGCCCAACAGTGCATAATACTGTGGAATCCCGGCCACCAAGTCACTCAATTTAGTGCGCTCATTGTATAATGGCAGGGCATAAAGGGAAAACCAGTAGAGGAGAGGGATTCAATCCAGTGCTGTGGATTGAACTTCGACGTGGCTCACTGATTAGAGCGCTTGGTACGTAGAACCAAGGACCCGGGTTCGATCCCCGGCGCCGGAGCGAATTTTTCTCCTCTAATAACCATTGTTATCGTAACAGATATATTCTGTAGGACCAAAAATTAATCTTTAGTAAATTTGATTAATTAAATTTAGGAAATTTCCCAAAATAGATTGTTTTCATCCTACAACCAATTGGTTATAATAACAATCCAATAGATACTGGTCTTTTGTGCCTTAGAATAATAGTCTAGGTTTCATTTAAACCATATTCTTGGCATTAGGTGTATTATTAAAGTTCAACATTTCCAATGAGTCATTCAGTATTTCTGGGCGAAAACTTTCAGAGGAAAATAGACGTATTTGGCTTTGATTGTGGCGAATGTTTGTATGAAGTTGAAACAGTGATTTGTGGGATTAATAACCTGCAAGATTGGTGGCAGTGACGGTACGGCTTTCGGTTATACTCTAGCTGCGATGTCACGGGGAATTAAGCATGGGGGAGTGGTCGATAAGCGTGGCTATAAATGTAATTGCGAAAACACATCCCGACCTTCTGACCTCGCGATTGGGTTCCTATTGTTCGAGTAACGACCTGCTACTAACTACAGTTCGTTACTTGTTAAACGAAGACGTGATTCCACTACACACTGCTCTTGTAAGGTAGACATAAGAGTAACAGTAATGAACACAAACTTTTCGTCAGTCCCTTTAGGGCCTACATGCACCCGAAATCTGCTCCTTAACAAAAAATGAAAGAAAATGCTCAGGAGATGTCAAAGAGAGAGGGAGCTAAATATACTGGGCGTCAGATTGCAAGACAGAGGAAGCTAAATATATTGGGCGCCAGATTGCAAGACAGAGGAAGCTAAATATATTGGGCGTCAGATTGCAAGACAGAGGGAGCTGAATATATTGGGCGTCAGATTGCAAGACAGAGGAAGGTAAATATATTGAGCGTCAGATTGCAAGACAGAGGAAGCTAAATATAATGGGCGTCAGATTGCAAGACAGAGCAAGCTAAATATATTAGGCGTCAGATTGCAAGACAGAGGGAGCCAAATATATTGGGCGTCAGATTGCAAGACAGATTAAGCTAAATATATTGGGCGTCAGATTGAAAGACAGGGGGAGCCAAATATATTGGGCATCAGATTGCAAGGCAAAGAGAGCTAAATATATTGGGCGTCAGATTGCAAGACAGACTCATGAACGAAGAAATAAAGGACAGAAATTGAAGATTCTGCAGTCATAGCCAGGTTCTAAAGTGGACGTGGGCAGAACACGCTATGAGAATGGATCCAAACAGATTGGTTTATCAAGCTGTAGCCAGGGACCCAAGAATTGTCAGCAGGAACATTGGCTTGAAAAAAAAAAAAAAAAAGGAAAGATGAAGGAATCACCTTAGAGAAACTTCGGCAGCTACTGGTTGGCAAAGGCGAAGAAGAGGGAGAAATGGTGGCATGTAATCCGATAGACCGGGATAGTAGAAATCAAACTGCTTTGTTCATGACAAGAGGCTCTTACCCTTCATGTCTTCAGGAAATTTTATAGCTTAGTGTAATTATTATCATTATCCTCAATTTTCCTCTAATTGAGGTTCTGGCTGATATGTACATCTATTATCACTAGAGTCCTGCGTTTGGTGTGTATAAAAGAATAGTAATATGCGTTACAAGAGCGGTATGTTGAAGTTTTCATGTTCGAGGAAAAGTTTGAAAAAGCGAAACGTAGTTGAGCTTGTTTAATTTCCGAGAATTGAAAGAAAACATACCGCTCGTGTATCGTACATTATTTTGTGCGAAGATCGTTTATTACATACCTGAAAGAGGAATTTCTAATTAGTTGCAATGAAATCTCCATCTTGGTTTCTGTTCAATGACGGCAAATTTGCAAAAAAAAAAATATCTATCTTCAACATTGTTGCTTTAAAATGTTTTCTGTGTTTACTATACTCCAGCAGGCCGTGATATACGTATGTCTTCCCCCCATCCCAGTCTATGATGAGTCTGGAATCTTGTTGATTTTTTCACGGCTTCCTTAATGTTACTTGCATCACGAATGCAGTAACTTTAGTGGAGTTGTAGAGTTTACTTAATTTTTGCAAATATTTAAAAACAATAATTAACAGTGCAATTTAGGTGAAATTGCAGTGGTAAGTTTCCAATTTATAATTATTACTATATTGAACGTCTCTAAAAATAATATGTTAACAGCCTAAAGCAGTAAAATCAATATGTCACTCAAGCGGTAAGAAGAGGGAAATTGTTATGTGTGTTAGGTTGGGAATACTGAATGTGGAATTTTACACTTTCCGCGGATTGGTTTTGTGCGGAAACAAAGCAAATACGCACGATCTCGCACAAATAAATTTTTTGTCCAAGAATGTTACATTTTCTAAACGCCTTCCTTAAAGATCTCACTAAAATAATTTGATAATGTAACATGATAATTCATAAAAGAAACCATGTGGCTCTCAATGTGTATAATTTGTAACGCCTGTTGCTAAGGTAAAGAACTGTTATTAAATCTCACTTCCTACCAACTGGTATCCTAAAAGTTTCGTCAGTGTGTGCAGTATGGTACCTGAAATCTTAATTGCAGGGTTTATTCAGTGGAGGAAGCAGGCAGAATGCAGAAATGTTCACACAAATATAAAGACAACGTTACATACGAGACTCGAGGAAATTACACACATATTTTGACACACAATTAAAGTTAGTAACCTAGAAATATTTTCCGGAGCAGCCAAACTTTCTACAGACACAGGAGTACGTCCACATTTCCTCAAACTTTATTGTGAAAGAGTTTATGAGTCAGGAATTCACTTGCGCATTGAGAAAGATCTGTCTGCCCGGGACTGTGTCATATAACACACGACGAGATATTACGACACGGAGCTATGTAAACGTTAGACTGTTGTGTCTAATACTGCTACGCCAGTTGCCACAATATTGATATTCATAAATCATAATATTAATGCATACTACTAATACCAGTTGACCTTTGTAAGACATGAAACATTTTTCATTACCATGTCTAGCCTTTATTATAGAACGGCAACGGGACTCCTAACATTTTACCACAGTCTACTATATACAGTCGCGAAGCTCTATATGTAGTAAAAATGCAAACATGGATAGTTGCCCACCACTAGGATCGCTACTATCGCCTCATCATCGCAGATCTCTCTCCTAGCAGCCGACAAAATATGTTACACTTTCGTTGTGTTCTTTTGGAAAAATTAACACCTTCCTTCCATTATTGAAATATTAAATGCATAAAGTTAATTTATTATTTTAATGAAGTATATTAAATTCCACCATAAACTCGAAGATACCTGCAAGAAATAGGTTAATATTATTTTTGTTTGTGCAAAACGAACTGAAATTTACTATAATCGCTTCACTCATTCAAGATTACAGCGATAATTAACTATGAAACCAATAAATATTAATTTGCATTTCCCTTTACAACAATGATAATGGAAATATGAATTAATTGATTAACTTATGTACGTGTACCGGTACTTGTAGTGTAGGCTTACGTAGTTGAGGTTAAGTAATAATAATCACACCAGAATTGGAAATAAAACGTGATTAATAAATTTTATTGTAACAGACTTTTTCTACGTCTCTAATAAAGTAACAAATAAAAATAACAACAAAATTAACAGCTATAATTAAAAACATATCCTTTGAAAAAAAAAGTAGGCCTAAGCAATAATAATCCCACTAGAATTGAAAATAAAACGTGATCAATAAATTTTATTAAAACAAACTTAATTTTTCTACGTCTCTAGTAAAATATTATTATTCCAATTATTGTATTTTAGCCATTAACATTTTCATTACAACCAATAACGAACATTTCACAAGCATCAATGTGAAATACGCAACGAGCTAGCACTCGATGGAAATACGATTCAGTCCAAAGTCGACCGTGGACAGTCTATTGTTTCTAGTTGCTAACCGCTTGGAGCGCTTTATCACGAGATTTGCAAAAAATCACCTCAAGCTTCGCGACTGTATATAGTAGACTGTGATTTTACAATACAGAAATCCAATGTTTGTAACTTGACTTTCTCTTCCTAGATCATCATAAATATGAACAGAAATTTATCCAATTTTTTTTTAATTATTTTCAATTGTAGTTCAATAATTATTTCTTATAGCATTACATTATTAAGTTTCAGAATTTTCTCTCCTATAAATAATTTTCTTAAATTTTGAGAGTATTACGTTTCCTCTCTGGCTACAGAACGGGTAAATATTTTTTTCAATGCTTCCTCTTCTATTCTTTAACTTCCATGGATACTGCGCTTTTATGTAACTAGATCAGCGGTGACCAAAATTCGAACGGCAGTGATTACACGCGAGAGACAGTCTAAGAAATAAGGAGGCGGGGGAGAGGTACTTGGCATGAAAACTACAACCAGTGGTGGTTCGTGCGCTAGCATTTAGTTCATCAACCCGCTAATAAAAATCGTAAGCTTTGCTGTATCAGTAATGTCACTACGGTCATCAAGAGCCAATAATATATTATATAAATTTTCTTGCTTTCCCCGCCCCCCCCCCCCAAATATTCCTCATGAACACAATCAGAAATTTCCTGAATTCTCTTCTGGATATTTAGTCGAGAAAGCGCAGTTTTTCAAAATTAATTAACAACTTTCATTGGACAAATTATTTCAGCCACCTTGATCATTACGCTTTTAAAAAACTCTCCTCCGTTGGAAGGCTTAAGAGAACGAGCTATTTCGTTCGCCACTAGATGGCTGGCTTCCTTACATTTATTTATGTCATCTTTCTCTTCATGACGACGATTTATGGCTGATTTCAGTTCTTCGAGTTCAATACCTTGATTCATTACTACACTAGCACGTAATATTCAATCAGTTTCTCTATATTATTATTACTAGCCGTACCCGTGCGTTCCGCTGCACCCGTTAGAAATAAATATAAAGTAATTACATAATTAAAATAGAACATTTGATCCAGGGAACATTCGTGTTTGATAGAGGGATAAATCGTTTAATATGTTGCTTCATTTAAATTGTATTTAAAATATTAAAATTCGATCATTTTAATTGTTATTACCAATTATTTTTGGAAAAGCGAAAATTAAGAGAAAAAATTTTGGCTACAGATTTATTATTATGTTTATATTATATTATATTATATTATATTATATTATATTATATTATATTATATTATATTATATTATATTATGTAAAAAGTGTGTTGATAACGGATGTACTCGAATTAGAAAGCTTTTAATTTGTTGTGGGAGCTCTTGAATTTCAGGAGGAACAACTTTTACAACAGCGCAACATAATCTGCTTGGCTCATTACCCAATTTTTTTGCATTGCATTTATTGCATATATAATTTATGTATTTTAACACGATTCAATTGAGAATAGTTAAAATTTGAATTATAAAATAATGGATTGCTAAGCTAACGTACTACTGTATTACTGCATACTAAATCAATACACTTTCGTTGTTCGTTAGTTCTCTGAGATAAAAATGAATATGTTCATAAACATTATTTTAAGAAATACAGGAAATGAATACACAGAATAACCTATCAAGTTTTCTGTGCATAAGAAGCTATTTTAATCTTACCTGTCCTCAATTCATTCACAAGTTACTGTAATAACATTATAGCATTATGTTCATCTAGAGAAACTACACTTTCCAATGATGAAATAATAATAATTAATTATACAAATCGGTTAATTTAGCTTCCGATATTAGTTCATACAAACACAGAAACATTGTCTGTAGGCTATGTTTCATAGCTTTCGATTGTTGTGTCCAAGGCCCCTTATAGACGAAGTCATTTGTTTTTTTTATTTCAATACACCGCCTTAGATGGCAGTTATTTCAATTTTAAAACTCATTTATCTCATTAAATATCAGTCCTATCAAAATTTGTCAAGGAATAAAACTTATCGCAAATGATTATAAAGGAACTTTTGTTATGTAACATTTTTCACAAAAATCAATAAGAAGCGAGATATTTCGATTTATTTAATCCAGGCCCCCTTATAACCCCCCTTTTAAATAATGTATTTTGAATGCCATATAGCCTAAAATCTAAGTTACAACGAACTTAATTTATATTCCAATTTTCATCAAATCCGTTCAGCCATTATCGCGTGAAAAGGTAACAAAGATACAGACAGACAGACAGACATACAAACAAAAATGTAAAAAAAGCGATTTTCGGTTTCAGGGTGGTTAATTATATATGTTAGGACCAATTATTTTTGGAAAATCGAAAATTACCAGAAAAATTTCGGCTACAGATTTATTATTAGTATAGATTATTATTATTATTATTATTATTATTATTATTATTATTACTACTACTACTACTACTACTACTACTACTACTACTACTACTACTACTGCTGCTGCTACTGGTAATGCTATCAGTATTGTTATTAGTATTACATTTACTACTGCTGCTGCTGCTGCTGCTGCTGCTGCTCCTGCTCCTGCTCCTGCTACTGCTCCTGCTCCTGCTACTACTACTACTACTACTACTACTACTACTACTACTGGTAATGCTATCAGTATTGTTATTAGTATTACATTTATTATTACTATTATTATTATTATTATTAAATCAATAACTGATAATAGTAATCAAAAGATTAATACAAATTAAAATGGAGTTATAGCGTAGTCTAGTAATTATTTTATCCTTCAAGGGAAGATGTAGACATATATTCAGGCACGTATATAAGAATTATGGTAACATTTGCTGATAATAATAATAATAATAATAATAATAATAATAATAATACCTGTTATGCCTGTGTATTCAGCGTAATGCCCTGTAATGTCGCTTCTATATACTACTACTAATTGAACCGTTGAGCAAAGCAACATATTACATTTTCTCCGACAGAACAGCGAATAAATTCCTCTCCCCATTCTGTACGAAACCTTCTGTTCCTGCTTGTAGAGACAGAGGGTTTGTAGAGCGACATGGTATCGACATTGCTTACCTTCAGTACGTGAGCGAGAGAGAGAGAGCAATGTACAGGAAAGTCCCCTTACTAGTATGAATGTCTTTGATTATACGATGTATTCACGATACCCAGTTTGGTTACCGCTGATTTAGATCTATAAACTGAAGTTAAATAATTCGCTTTAATATACTGGAACATAAGCATATCTTTCTAAAACAAAATCCCATGAGCAATGACGCTTTATATATATATATATATGTTCAAAATACTTTCTATTATTTTCTATACAACAGTCATAACATTTACGTAGATTGTGGAACTTATTTAGAGATAGACGTTACTGTAGTTCATGAAAGAAAATCACGACCTTTTCCCATGATTCTAGAAATTGTTGTCAATGGATTTGCGTTCAAATGGACTCCTTTAATATACCTCATACATAGGCATCGAGTGGTGTAAGATCAGATGTATGATGGATAAGGGAATGTGTTCTAGGGGAAATTATGCGTTCCCCAATGTTTTACAGTAGTAAAGCGAGTGTGTTCATGGCCGTGTGGACAGTGAGATCGCTTCCTATACAATTTGTTAACAATTTCTCAAACGTGTTTCTAATTTTGGTTATTTGTACGCTCAAGTACATATGAACGGGAAATTATTAAAAAATAAGAGCTTTTTTCTTCTCTGTTGTGAGAAACATCCTTCTACACTGTAGAAATACCTCGCATCTGGAATTCGTTACCTAATGACGTCAGGGACTGCCGGAATTTATCACAATTCAAAATTAAATTGGAAAATTTTGTTTTGTCTTATTTAATGCTTTTTAGGTATTGCTAGAAGTGTTGATTTGTGTGTTTTTTTGTTTTTGTTATTTTTTTGTTTTTTTTTTTACTTTTTACTCTAGATTAAAACTGCAAGTTTCTTGTTTATGTTAGTTAATTAGTTAGGACATAATTAATTATGATATTTAATCATTCATTTAAAGTTTGTGTGACTGCAACCTGCGTATATTTTTGTGTGGATTTACTTTGTTTATAGTGTATTTGTTTCCTTTTTATTTCTATTATTGTATTTGTATTTCTGGTGGTGTGGAAGAGAAGGCCTGATGGCCTTAACTACACCAGAATAAATAAATAAATAAATAAATAAATAAATAAATAAATAAATAAATAAACCATAATTGCAGCATCTGGCAAATAAATTCTTGGTTGCTAGGAAAACATCCTCAGTAACCGAGTGATAACGTCAATGCTCTTTCTCTTTACGCATTCTGTATTTCGTGTAATAACAAAATGAAACCATATTTATTTCTATTAGTCTGTACGTTATCTCTTGAAACGACAGAAAAAAAGAACAAGAGGCATTAATTAAGTCCCTGTAGAATGGGGTAAATTTCAAACTTTCTGTGCTGAAGTGAACCCAGGTCTGCAGGCGGAAACCGCTGCGCCCTTTGTGAAGTGTGTACACATCTCGGACATTCCTCCACGGACAAATGAACGAGAACGCCTAAAGCTTAGTGTTGCATTAAATACTGGAAAGAAAGGGATATCCGACACCATTACGGTAGCTGTGTATTTCCTGTAACCTTGCAGGACGAGTGCATTTACTTGAATCGCCTTTGTTTCTCAGTCCCCACAGACAGATCAGGGGAAAGCAAAACTCTTTATAGTTTATTGTTTCACGATACTAGAATTAATCGAAGCTCATTTTCGCATTAACTTATTTTAAGACGATTATTATTCAATATTGCGTGCACTTTTTGGCTTGTTGATCGGCGGAGAGGGACTTTTCTGTAATGTTAGACAAAATAGGCCTAATTGTTCAAATGAGGCTTTGTTTCTTCTTCTTCATCATCATCATCATCATCATCATCATCATCATTATTATTATTATTATTATTATTATTATTATTTATACCGTAGTAATCATTTGAAAGTGCAAGGATCGGTTGTAGATTATAGGCCAGGCATGTCAATTGAAGCCCACAGGAGCAAGCGCCCTTTAGAGCCCAGGAGAGCCTGAGCTCTTGACACCGGAAAGGAAAGAGACAGATGAAAGAGGTGGTATATGCCGCTTGGTCGAGCTATATTCAGGGATGGCCAGCACTGATTCAATAGATAAAGGGAAGAGAACGTATTAAAACTATATTCATGTTAATTTTTAGATTTGCCTGAGAAGTATAAGTGCATTATAAGAATGTAAGTTTTAATTTTAATGCTCATTTTTCACGAGTTTGATCTTTTTATTCAAAAGAAATATTTTCTCAACTTTTCGTATAGAAAAGTGAAATTTTCAGGTATAGGCCTATTTTTTTTAGAAGCCTTACAGAATGTTTTCGGAAATCTAATATACCGTATATACGTATTACTGAAGATAGTGTATTGAAAATTTTTTTAAATATTCGCATGGAAATTGTTTGTAAGGAAATGAATTAACAAAGCAACTACTGTTACATCATAAGCAAAAGATACGTGCCCATCTGTTGTAAAAATGTCAGCTCCATAGCTTCAGCAGATTTCAAGAAAATAATTTAATATTTGATGATAGGAAGTTGCTCACAAATATCACCTTAAAAGCATAATGCGATAAGAGTTTTGTTATGGAATATTAGTTACACTTAAAACAAATACAGTACCTAGGTAACTTTGCTTTGTACTGTAATATTGTTTTGATTAGTTTATTGATTACTTTTGTAAGGCTAAAGATACCATCAATATAAATTCCAACTTATGTCATACTCAATCTCTTTCTTTGGAATATCGCTTTCTTTATGAATGATATGTTTCATCCACTTAATACAGTATAATATTATACTACTATGGAATTTAAGTGAATATTCCTTCTTAACTCTCTATTATGTTATTAAGATTTAAAACACAACTACAATATTAAGAAATCAGTGTTAGTACTTTTGTTTTACAGACAATATAGATAATATTAAACAGAAAGAAGCCATATAAAAATAACGACATAAAATTTCACGTTCCGTTTTCTTAATCCAATAGGTTTCTTATTTATATACACAATCCTTCCTCTTTCCATACTTAGCGCTCGCTGCCCGCGCACGACGTCAAGGTCAGAAAAATGCGCTTGCTTTGACATCACTGTTATAGGCTATCAAAACAAAACAATTATGATGGTTTGGTCATATGAAGGGGATAACAGAAGACGCCTTCCGAAGATGATGTATGAATGGATTTCAACGAGGAAGAAAAAGGAACAGGGGAAGACCAAAAGGAAATTGGAAGATGGGACATGGGAGAAGAGAGAAGAATGGGGAAATGCTATATAATCGTAATAACGGGTTCTCTCAAATGTTACTGAATTTCAGGTAACTATGGCGCATCTTCAATTGGACGGAGTTACACAATAAGAGACCAACCGACAAAAACATGTTTTCGAGATATTCATCATTGAAGTAAATTTGGTTATTTATTAAATATTTTATGCAAGAAGTATTGTAACATTCATAGTATTACAAAAATAGCACAAATAATAATTCGGAATACAAAGTATGTACAGGTTAGTTTCGAGGTGGTGTTACAAACTTTCAGGGATGATGGGGAAGGGCACATGTATCAATTTGAGATAAGGAACCGTGATCCGGAAATGCCCGAGTCGAAAGTTATAACCAAAAATAGTTGTGTGGAAATGGAATTGTAATTTGGCACCACGTGCCCATCTTCCATTAACTTTTGGAACAGTCGTGGAAAAATGATAGGGGCTCGATGTCTCCTACGTGGGTACTTGCCCCGATACAATCTGTGACCTTGTCTACTGTTCCCATTGCTCATCCGTATTCGAAAATCAGGTCTGCTTATTCCGCTCTCGTGTACTCCTCCATTTCACTAGGACTGATCGACTGGACACTGCAACTTGTACACATACACTGCTGTCTACAGACGTGCATATCAGGACCGACCATGTCCGTTACACATTACGCTATCTGCATTGCTTTAGTGTAGTTTCCTGTCCCCACCCCTCAGACAGCGCACTGAATGGAATACTGTAAGTAGACAACGTAAACAATGTCAGATGAATACAGTAAGTGTAAGATGTACAGATAAATACACATAAATAAGGTGTACAGAGGAATAAAATTATTTCATTTCCACACAATTATTTTTGCTTGTAAATTTCGATTCGGTCATTTCCGGACCAGGGTTCCTTATCTCAAATTGATACATGTGCCCTTCGCCATCATCCCTGAACGTTTGTAACACCACCTCGGAAACACTCTGTATATAGGCCTATGCTTTCACGTGTTAATTAACTAGGTTAAGTTGTTGAGTAGTTTCGGCCACTGTGCTATCATAACTGGGTGGTCTTCGCGCTTTCTGATCGCGTTTCCTGTGGGGGTGTGTTAGTGTAGTGTATTGTGGAGTCAAAAGGTGTGTGTTTTTTTTCTTTCTGAAACTGAGTTGTGAGTTGAGGATTTGATGCGGTTCTGTTTTTATGTGCCTGTAGCCTATATTTCCTATTGTTTTAGTATGTTTAGTTTCTGGTTTTTCGGTTCGAGTTGTAGATGGAGAATAATACCGATTTTTAGTAACAGACCAGCAGTTGAGTTAATATTACAAAGCAAAATAAATAAATCAATTTTATTCAATAAACGAATTTTGCTCACAAATGGCAGCAGAAAGATGTCACATTCTTGATTTTTTATGAGTTAAATAATCCAGCCAACAACAGATTTGTGCAAATATCTAAATTTAAAAAAAATTGTCGGTTGGTCTATTGTTGCGTATCTCCATCCAACTGAAAGGCGAATGTCAGGCAAATGTGGTGAATCCTCGGTCTTATCTTGCCAAAATACCATCTGCGTATTATGAATATCATCGACGCTGGGGTCCACACCTGTGGAGTAACGGTCAGCGCGTCTGGCCGCAAAACCAGGTGGCCCCGGTTCGAATCCCGGTCGCGACAAGTTACCTGGTTGAAGTTTTTTCCGGGGTTTTCCCTCAACCCAATACGAGAAAATGCTGGGTAACTTTCGGTGCTGGACCCCGGACTCATTTCACCGGTATTATCGCCTTCATTTCATTCAGACGCTAAATAACCTAGATGTTGATACAGCGTCGTAAAATAATCCAATAAAATAAAATAAAATAAAATCGACCCTGGGCAACTACAAAGCTGGTACAGTGTTCTTAAATAGTCATTTTATTTAATTAATTGATATCACGATTAAAGATATTATCAAATGCTTTCTTATAGTCAGTGAAGGACATATACATGGGGATATTAAATTCCCTGTCACAGCAGTATAGCTAAGGCATTACCTCAAACGAAGTACATTGTGGGAAATGCAGTGAATGATTTGTTTAAATGACCATGTTTGTGTCTGAACAGGTAATTTTTCTATCCCTACAATAGTCTATGGACTGCATTGAATGACGTTTGCTAGGAGATATATTCTGTACGTCTACGAATCGTGGGCACACCCCTATGTTATGACACACAGCAGCATTTTTAAACCGCGAAAATACGCGGCATTGTTATACAGCAAGAGAGCGGAGCTACGTGTGTGGTAGCCTTAACCCCAGGAACCTTCGCTCGTAAATGAAGATAAAAGCTGTTCCGGTTTAATTTGAAATTCCATAGTAGTCAAGACCGGATGAACAATTAAGTCACCATGGAAACGTTTCAAATTGAAAACACCTGGGTTTAAATGAACTGCAGTGCTGTGTCACATTCCAGACGGAGTACTCATATCCTGGGCTTCAATAAATCAAGGAGACGACAGACTTGCGAAAACAGCAATTTAATAATTGACTCACTTTTTGCGGTTATATCTTATTTCATAAACCAAGAAGGAAACTTTAAGAGGTTGACAGGAAACACATCATGGTTATATCTGCAGCTTTTTCTGCTTTCTTTCATTTAAGTAGGTTATTTTACGACGCTGTATCAACATCTCAGGTTATTTAGCGTCTGAAAGAGGTGAAGGTGATGATGCCGGTGAAATGAGTCCGGGGTCCAGCACCGAAAGTTACTCAGCATTTGCTCAAATTGGGTTGAGGGAAAACCCGGAAAAAACCTGAACCAGGTAACTTGTCCCGACAACGCAGAACTGCACGCATTGTATTCTTCATCTAACATAATTAGGAATATTAAATCCAGACGTTTGAGATTGGTAGGGAATGTAGCACGTACGGGCAAATCCAGAAATGCATATAGAGTGTTAGTTAGGAGGCCGGAGGGAAAAAGACCTTTGGATAGACCGAGACGTAGATGGGAAGATAATGTAAAAATAGATTTGAGCGAGGTGGGATATGAGGTAGAGATGAATTAATCTTGCTCAGGATAGGGACAGATGACGGGCTTGTGTGAAGGCGGCAATGAACCTCCTTAAATGCCAGTAAGTGAGTAAGTAAGTAAATAACGTATAGTCTGCATACAAATTACTTTAATTTATCTTAAACTATCTGGTCAGTGATTGTTTACAACCATACAACTACCTTTTCAATACAACTGCTACACAGAATACTCCGTTCCGTTTTCATTCCCCTGCTCCGGTTTGGATCAGAAATCTGAAATCTACAGTATTAAACAATCACTCTCCTGCAAGACACACGTTTTATGTAGCTATTGTCATTAAAATAATGTCAAGATCAGAGGAGATTGTAAGCGTGGCCCCGACATGCCTTCGTTACAGATAATATCATTGTATACTTTACTTTTATATCAGAAATAGTAATTAAATGGAATGCTTGAATTAAAGTCCAGAAATTGATACACAAGATTTATTGGCAAATTACTGGTATAAGAACTGCTGTGTACAGACTTTCAGCTCATTTGCTACGAACTGAGATATGCCGATAGCAGGGCTCAAGCTCTGAAGTTGCTAGCAGAGAATACTTAACTGTCTTTGTCCCACGTCGTTAAAGATCTAGACCGTCATGATCTCATTTTGTAGTTACTGTTCTTTATAATTCTTTCGGTTATTAGCTGTGATGTAGGGGAAACCCGGGCAAAGCGGATAAGCTAAGAATAAACAATGCCACAGGCTATATTTTGGTGCTCCGGAAATAAAAACTTCATGACTTTGGTTGTGACACATGTTGTCCATTTATCTATAAAACAGGAATTCGTTTCTCGTACCTACGGACAGTGATATGATTTGAGAAAGAAAATATAGTTAATTATTCACTCTGCCCGGTTACACGGGCAAAGCGAATAATTAACCCGGGCAAAGTGAATATCCCTATAACATTTTCACCTTTCTATTTAATTTCTATTCACTGATAATAAAATTAAATCAACACATAAACACAATGTTAATGAGTCATATGAGACGATAAGAAATGTTATTACAGCCCTTTACAGCACGTTAGAGTAATTCAAAATACGAATTTGAACAAGTCGACGTTTCACTGGCACTGAAGACTTGGATTTCTTCTGCTTTTCCTCGAGCCCATAAGTTACTTCTCTTTCAACGTTTTTAATCGATATAGATGTAAGAGCTTCAGAGCGCTGACATTTTCTTCATTTAACTCGTATCTTTCGAGCATCCACTTTTGACACTGGTCTAAATCAAAAGAACTGACTTGGGTTCTCTTGCTGACAATGTTGAGGGTTTTGGTGTAACCAGAACTGAAAATCTGAGAGTAATTGATGTATTGAATATTTCGTCAATCTCTGAAGATGCCAACATCACAGATGTGGTTGATTCTGATTGAACATTAACTGTTTCTTCAGCCGCTGAAGGTGCTGGCACCGCAGAATTTGTTAAATCTGAGCCAGCTGTCGTTTCACTGATTTCTGTCTCAACTGGGCGATCTGTAAGTTCATCTGGAGCAAAATCTTCATTAACAAACACATTATGGTTGTATGGCCAGATAGCAGAACCACTGAATGGAAGATTTTATTTCTTCAAATGCTTTCTTCATCGCTTCTTCAGACCATTTGGGTTGTTCCGTCTTCCTCTTGAAAAATTAAACCATCTGGAACACATTACGACTTTTAAAGTAAAAATTAAGATCAGTGTTGCTGATTTATAATTTAATTAGTGTGACTTAATGCCTCCACTATGTAAAATGATCTAACACGCTTTATTACAATAGACAAATACATAGAAAAATACAGCTGACACTTGTATAGTCAAATAAAGGTGGCAATGCAAAGCGGATAAGTTATCCACTTTGCCCGCAGACGCCACTTCGCTTTTCATTTAAGGTTATACAAACATACACGTCAATAATCTTCTTCGTAAGTATGGCACTTTAGAAGTAATAGTACCGCTTATATATTACTATCACATAATAAAGAGTTTCTTCAATACTTTATGTTGTACGTATGTTTCTCTTATCTTGAAATATTTTAAGAAAACAGTCAATTTTCTTCAAACACACGCTGACTTCTTCTCTTACTAGCTAGAATGACAAGTCAGTTCCAGCAGCAAAATTTGGTAGGGATTCTTCCCCAACATAGCAGAAAGCTCTACCTGTTGCCGTTTCTAAGAAATAGGCATTATTCTCTTTGCCCGGGTTATTCGTTTTGCCCGGGTCTCCCCTATCCCCCATCTTTGCACTTATTATTAGTCAACTTGTCTGCTTCTTCTACCAGCTAAAACGGCGCATTCTCTTCGGTGATCTAGTTTTCTCTGCGCTTTATTAATCCTTTACAAGATCGTACATATTTACTGGTGTTTAATTTTGTAATTCAATCTTCAATTACAGCTAAACATTTTCATCGTTTAATTTGAAATTATTTCTGTTGATTTTCTTCTCCTATCTCTTTCTTTCCCACTTCTATCCCATTGTTGTTATTGTTGAAATTGTTGAGTCAACTGCCCGGAGACAGGTTGGAACGACATAAGTGAAACCAATAAGACATCACTCATGAGACAACTAAGCCAATTTCCCTCTCCATTGCATAAATCGGTGACTAGTAACATATTTCACTAATCAGACTATGTATACAAAAAATTGTTCTTCCTCTGACACTATCGTTAAGTAAGTTGTAGTCTATTGCCTGCTAATAGAGGTACATAGCCAAAACCTCGTATCTAAGAGGGCAAATTAAGCTACTGATCTTAAAAATTTTATTTCACCTGTATTTTCTCTTTATGTCATCCAGTCAGAGTCCAATTTCCACATACATAAGTTACAATGGTCACTGCCTTTACTTTGTAGAATTACATGTCTAGTTTTAAATTTATTTGTCATTTTATTAACTAGCTAGCTAGCTAGTGAGTAGGCCCACAAATTAAAATTATAAAACAAAAATATTTCTGGCCACTGCCGTAAGAGCCAGGCTCGTGTACAGTGTGTTCTTAGCCAAAAATGTAACAAAATTTACGACAGTTTACTAAATACAGTAATTAACTTAATTCGAGCCGAAAAATAACACACAAGAGTAAAAAAAGAAGAAACAGAAAAAGAGAGAAAAAACATATTTAATATAAATTGACAGAATAAAATGGTAAAAAACACACACATTTGTTAATATTATATCTGCAGTGCCTGGGAAAAGTGACACAAGTCAGTTTCCACAAACCTTTTTTGATAATTTATTGACAACTTACGGAACATCTGCTCGCTTGGAAAAAGAGACATAGGTATTTCTCCCATTACAATAATTCATACAGAAAAAAATCAAATCGACATAAACCAGTGTAAGTTGTCAATAAATTATCAAAAAAGGTTTGTGGAAACTGACTTATGTCACTTTTCCCAGGCATTGCAGATATATCATAAATAATTTTATATATATTTTTTTTAAAGCTCCAATTTTAAAATATTTCAAATTTGGAAAATGGTTTGTAATTTTATTATAAAGTCTTGGGCCGAAACTAGCACCACGTTTAAGAGCTGCACTTGTATGACATGTCTTATTCTTTAAGGTGCTCGACATTACATTCAATTTTTATATATATATTCAAATCATCTTCGACAATATAGGCTACATTAAGACGGAAAACCAAGGTAATTAAAACTGGAGACCTGTTCAATTAATTCATATGTCATAGCTGTCTTATATCGTTCATGGTTTATCAATCTGAATGCCCAGCCTTTGTTTTAGTAGTAGAATTCTTCAAATGGAAAGACTCCATTCTACATTTAAAGTTATCAACTCCCCTTTGTAAAATAGCTTCAACTCCATACAAGATAACCAAATTACCAGCAAACACAATAGTCTTCAATAAGTATTCATTGAATGAAATAACTCCTATAAAGCCAATTTTCAATGCTTGGTGGCTTTGTCAATATAGTCTACTAAAGAATGCTGGCTACAAGGGGCATTCCTCTTTTAACGCCTTGATTTGCTTCTCTTGTTTTCTTTCCGACACTAATGCCACTGTAATTTTTTTTCTGCGTTCCTATAACTGTTTTTGTTATGTAACAAAGTTGCTAAATTATTTCTAAATACTCTGTAATGAAGTCAATTACTTCACGGACGTAGGGTATGTTAATACGGATATGTGTGTCATTATAAATAATTGGGAGATGATAATCTTCCTTACAAACACAACTTTTATTACGTGATTTTTCACAAGTGACCATTAGTAGGAAAGATTGGAGAGTCCACACCTTTAGAGTAACGATCAGCGCATCTGGCCGCGAAACCAGGTGGACCGGGTTCAAATCCCGGTCGGGGCAAGTTACCTGGTTGTGGTTTTTTCCGGGGTTTTCCCTCAACCCAGTGCGAGCAAATGCTGGGTAACTTTCGGTGCTGGACCCTGGACTCATTTCGCCGCATTATCACCTTCATATCATTCAGACGCTAAATAACCTAGATGTTGATACAGCGTCGTAAAATAACCCAAGAAAATAAATAAAATAAAAGATTGGAGAAAGCTGGGTTTGCAGTGAAAGACTAGCCCTTGGGGAAAAACACTAAATGAAATGACATACCGGTACATAAGTGTTCGGCAAACATAGCATTACCCAGTCTTTCCTATTTTCTGCCTTCCTCTTAGTCTCCTCATATGATCCACATATCTTATGTCGTCTATCACCTGATATCTTCTTCTGCCCCGAACTCTTCTCCCGTTCACCATTCCTTCCAGTATATCCTTCAGGAAGCAGTTTCTTCTCAGTCAGTGACCCAATAAATTCCTTCTCTTCCTGATCAGTTTCATCATCATTCTTTCTTCACCCACTCTTTCCAACACAGCAGTTTCATTTCTTATTCTGTCTGTCCATTTCACACGCGCCATCCTTCTCCATAACCACATTTCAAATCCTTCTAGTCGCTTCTCTTCACTTCGTCGTAATGTCCGTGTTTCTGCCTCATACAATGCTACACTCAACACAAAGTACTTAAGTAGTTTCTTCCTTGATTATTTATCCAGAGGTCCGCAGAAGATGCTCCTTTTTCTATTAAAAGCTTCCTTTGCCATTGCTATCCTCCTTTTGACTTCCTGGCAGTAGCACACGTTACTGCTTGTAGTACACTCCAAGTATTTGAAGCTGTTCACTTGCTCTACTGCCTTATTTAGAAATCGCAATTTTATCAGCAGTAATCTCACTAGAGGTTTTAATTTACCTAGAGAAAATCAAAACTCGAGTGAGATTTAATTGACTATTACACTATTAGAAGAAAGTATATAAAGATTAGAAGTAACGAAGTGCTCCAATACAATAAAATATTAATTGACTTACGAAAATACAACTGTCTTCAAATGTATTAACATCTCTAAATTACAAATATTACGCTAGATGGCAGTAGTGTGTTATGTTTGGCAGTTTTCTTGTTATCAGTTTTGCCAACTATGGACTCTTCATTGAACTCTGTGGACGGTTACTAGTCAAGAAGGCTTCGTTGATTCAGTTTCATTTTTATTAAAACAGTTGCATTCTGCTTCAATCATCCGGATCCCAGTAATCAAAATCACTTGACAGATGATTTTCAATAAATGTTAGTATTAAACAATCTCGGATACGTGACTATTCATAATATCATATAGCAGAAGCTATAACATAACCTAAATAATATAAATAAGTGTTAGAAAAGTTTTAATTAGGGATGATGAAATAAACAAGAAAAGTTCTAATTAAGGAGATGAAATAAAAAATAAACATTAATAATCTTAAAATGTGCAATTATTGAAAATACAATTTTCAAATTTTACTGTTTTAGTGGTTGGTGGTTCAGTTGATGTTATATTAGACGTGTGCGTAAAAGAAGTGGAACTCGTTGATGTACATGGTGTATTCCTCAACGTATTCAGGATTTGCGAATGGTGCTCTCCATTTATTTGTAAATAGGACTTCAGGGAAGATGCATAGCTATGACCAGTGATCTTTATTAATTCTTGTTCTTGAATGCCAATGCAAGTCATATTTGAAAGTGCTGTGCATCGACTGGAATGGTTTGTAATTTTCTGTTTTTTTTTTTTTTTTTTTTTTTTTTGACGTCCAGATCAGTGCAGTTTGAAATGTTGGCAAACAAAGAAACAAATGCTGGGGTAGTGATAAAAAATAAACAAATGCTAGGGACGCGATAAAATTAAACAAATGCTAGGGACGCGATAAAATTGTGCGATAAGCAGCCATGATTGGTTGAAAAACGTCCTTTCGTACCGTTTTATTGGGCAAAAGTAGTATGACGTAGTAAAAGTGTAATACTCTGCTTTATATAATTCATATTTAAATTAGGAATTTGTTAGCACCTTTCCCATTTTTAACTGCAAGGTCCTGCAGAGGCCATTTGGAGTAAGACCAACTAGACTACATTCTCTTCAAAGTGACGCATGAGGCAGATGCTTATTGAAAAGTGAATTCTGGCCCTCCGCCCACGCCTTGTATCGGCATATTTTTCTCGGTCACGCACTCCCGTCGTCAAAGGAACCATCATCTGATCCTTTTTCGAAGGGTGTAATTAATTTCTTGTGCCATATCCTGCTTTCATTCCCGCTCGACCTTGCATGTTCATTGTCTCAGTTTTGTGTTTTATCTTTGTATTATTTTGAATCGATCGGGTATTGGCTGTCACGCTCTGCTCAAGCCACAAGGCACGCGGCTGGCCAATGCTTCTACCACTCAGGGAATAGGCCAACCTGCGGTCAAGTTGCAGTCTTTAGCGGCGTGTAGTGCAGCTTGAGTGTAATGATTTACTACAATTTATTTATTTATTTAATTATTTTTGCCAGAATTTATTTATTTATTTACCAGAATTTATTTATTTATTTGTCAGAATTTATTTATTTATTTGCCAGAATTTATTTATTTATTTGTTTGCCAGAATTCATTTATTTATTTGTTTATTTATTTGCCAGAATTTATTTATTTATTTATTTATTTGCCAGAATATATTTATTTATTTGTTTGCCAGAATTTATTTATTTATTTGCCAGAATTTATTTATTTATTTATTTGCCAGAATTTATTTATTTATTTATTTGCCAGAATTTATTTATTTATTTATTTGCCAGTATTTATTTATTTATTCATTTATTTGCCAGAATGTATTTATTTATTTATTTATTTGCCAGAATGTATTTATTTATTTATTTTTGCCAGAATTTATTTATTTATTCATTTATTTTTGCCAGAATTTATTTATTTATTTGCCAGAATTTATTTATTTATTTATTTGCCAGAATTTATTTATTTATTTGCCAGAATTTATATATTTATTTACCAGAATTTATTCATTCATTCATTCATTCATTCGTTCGTTCATTTATTTATTTATTTATTTATTTATTTATTTATTTATTTATTTATTTATTTATTTATTTATTTATTAGCCTTACACTTTGCTGCACTAGTTACAAACAAATATTTTTTCTCAAAATGGCTCAGTAATAATTTATGATACGAAAGCATTAAGCATTTTTAATAATAACTTATAATCAACTTCCATTCGATTATGAAGCTTTTCCAAATTCCCAGTGTTTTAAGAAATGTTTAAGAAAAAAACCTTACTATTTATTTTAATTCTCGGTTGGTTTATTGATTTGATGGTTTAAAACTTTTTCTTCTTTTTCCTAAAACTTCGATGATACCTTACTGTTCTTATTATTTATTTTCTTTCTTTAATTCTTGTCACGTTATATGTTTTCATAGACTGGAACTTTATGATTTGTTATGTAAAAAAAAAAATATTATGTTTTATTTAACGACGATCGCAACTGCCGAAGTTATATCAGCGTCGCCGGTGTGCCGAAATTTTGTCACGCAGGAGTTCTTTTACGTCAGTAAATCTATTAACATCAGTCTGTCGCATTTAAGCACACTTTAGGCACACAAGGCCAGCGCTACACCAATTGCGCCACCCAGGCGGATTTTGTTGTATAATGTTGTACAACATAGCCTATATATGTCATGTAATTTTAAGACAATGTCGTTTGCTCTTTGTGTGTCCATAGACTGTAAAATGAAATAAATAACTAAATAAACAAACAAAGAAATAAATAAACAAATCTGTTCTTGTGTAGCCCCTGAATATGAGTTCTACTCCTTCCGATATACTCAATAAATATAAAAAAATAATGTTAAGTGAATATCTTCCGCTTGTTGTACCAATTCACCTTAAATAATCGCAGAGGCACTTGGTTTCAATTTATTATATCAACAAGATTGATACGGCACCAATATAGCTGAAGCGCATTATTATTTTAAAACACATAGGCTATGTCTCGTTAAATATCGGTCCTACAAAAAATTGGCTCAGAATAAAACTTGTCGGACACATATTTTAAAGCACCTATTGTTCTGTAATATTATCCTAAAAAATCAATAACAAGCGAAATATTTCGATTTATTTATTTCAGTCCCCCTTATAATCCCCGTTTTAAAGAAAGTATTTTCAATACTGTGTAGCCCAAAATCTATATGGGACTTCACATACCAATTCTTGTAGAAATCGATTCAGCCATTATCGCGTGAAAAGGTAACAAACATACAGATATAAGAGCTACTTACTTACTTACTTACTTACAAATGGCTTTTAAGGAACCCGAAGGTTCATTGCCGCCCTCACAGAAGCCCGCCATCGGTCCCTATCCTGTGCAAGATTAATCCAGTCTCTATCATCATATCCCACTTCCCTCAAATCCATTTTAATATTATCTTCCCATCTACGTCTCGGCCTCCCTAAAGGTCTTTTTCCCTCCGGTCTCCCAACTAACACTCTATATGCATTTCTGGATTCGCCCATACGTGCTACATGCCCTGCCCATCTCAAACGTCTGGATTTAATGTTCCTAATTATGTCAGGTGCAGAATACAATGCGTGCAGTTCTGCGTTGTGTAACTTTCTCCATTCTCCTGTAACTTCATCCCGCTTAGCCCCAAATATTTTCCTAAGAACCTTATTCTCAAACACCCTTAACCTATGTTCATCTCTCACAGTGAGAGTCAAAGTTTCACAACCATACAGAAGAACCGGTAATATAACTATTTTATAAATTCTAACTTTCAGATTTTTGGACAGCATACTGGATGATAAGAGCTTCTCAACCGAATAATAAGATGCATTTCCCATATTTATTCTGCGTTTAATTTCCTCCCGAATATCATTTATATTTGTTACTGTTGCTCCCAGATATTTGAACTTCTCCACCTCTTCAAAAGATAAATTTCCAATTTTTATATTTCCATTTCGTACAATATTCCCGTCACGAGACATAATCATATACTTTGTCTTTTCGGGATTTACTTCCAAACCGATCGCTTTACTTGCTTCAAGTAAAATTTCCGTGTTTTCCCTAATCGTTTGTGTATTTTCTCCTAACATATTCACGTCATCCGCATAGACAAGAAGCTGATGTAACCCCTTCAATTCCAAACCCTGCCTGTTATCCTCAACTTTCCTAATGGCATATTCTAAAGCGAAGTTAAAAAGTAAAGGTGATAGTGCATCTCCCTGCTTTAGCCCGCAGTGAATTGGAAAAGCATCAGATAGAAACTGACCTATACGGACTCTGGTGTATGTTTCACTGAGACACATTTTAATTAATCGAATTAGTTTCTTGGGAATACCAAATTCAATAAGAATATCATATAATACTTCCTTCTTAACCCAGTCATATGTCTTTTTGAAGTCTATGAATAACTGATGTACTGTACCCTTATACTCCCATTTTTTCTCCATTATCTGTCGAATACAAAAAATCTGATCAATAGTCGATCCATTACGCCGAAAACCGCACTGATGATCCCCAATAATTTCATCTACGTACGGAGTTAATCTTCTCAAAAGGATATTGGACAAAATTTTGTACGACGTCAACAAAAGTGATATTCCTCGAAAGTTACCACAGTTGGTTTTGTCCCCCTTTTTAAAAATAGGTGCAATTATGGACTCCTTCCATTGTTCTGATACAATTTCCTTTTCCCAAATAGCAAGTACAAGTTTATAAATTTCGCTGTATAATACACTTCCACCCTCTTGTATTAATTCTGCTGGAATTTGATCGATACCTGGAGACTTGTCCTTTTTCAGATTTTCTATCGCAATTTCGACTTCTGAAAGCGTGGGTTCGGGTATAAATGGCTCAGCAGTTTGTATTTCAATTTCGTCCCGGTCATTTCTATTTGGCCTATGTACATTTAGTAGTACAGACATAAGAGTACAAACAAAAATTTCAAAAATGCAATTTTCTGTTTCTGGGCAGCCATTATACATGCTAACACTAATTATTTTTATAAGTGAGATACTTTACTTTAGATAACAGCAAAAGCCATGGAAACAAAATATATTGGAACAAATATAAATGATAATGCAACATGTAATTATTTTTAAATTTAAGTAAACCGTACTTGGAATGTTACAAGGTTTAACAAACTTCACAGTGATTTGATATAATTCTACTAGTAAGTTGCTATTGCAAGTTATTGTTACAATCCAACATTCGAAACAACAATGGTGATGATTAGACCTCGGATTTTAGGTAAAAACCTATTTTGTTCCACATGATATATACAAAAGAAAAGTTGTATATATACGAATTATGGAAATATATGTTCGAAAATGGTGGTTCTATACAACCTAAAAATACCTAATTTCACGTTAAAAACTATTTTTACCTAATTTTACATTTTCCAATTTCTACAGTTGGTAATATGGAAACGCTGTGTAATTATGTATGCCAGTCGCTGCCTTGACAACAATCGCAGCATAGTTCGTCTCCTCTATTCATTACAGTGTGAGATTTCAGAGCGAAGGCATTGTATTTAGTGGAAAGTAAAACATGCCGAAAGTACCGAGTAGCAGATTATCTCTGATTCGGCAATGAAGACAAGAATTTCCTAATTTCTCAACGGATGAAAGAATTATTCACTGAGATGTGTGCCATAAAGAGGTGAGTAAATTTTATAAATTTGTGTAACACTTAGCATTACGTTAAGAATGATCGAAAATGTAGGATACTCCATGCAGTGAGTAGCTTCTAACTAAATAATTCGGAAAAGATTTTTTTTTCTAAATTTCACGTTAAAACAAACTAAGAACGCTTGCCGTAAGGGATACCGCATTTTGCTAAGTAGATTTCATTCATAAACACTTCATGAAAATAATTTATTTCATGAATTTCATAAATTTCATAAATTTTGTTATTTTTAGGTACGTTGTGAACAAAGGTCACATTTTAACCCAGCACGTTAAAGGAGCTAAGCATCAATCAAATTGATAGAAGAGGTGACAGAAAAAATCAACTTGGTTCCTGGTTATGTTGGTGAAAAAGTTTCTGAAAGACTCAAATCAGTGCTTCAAAAAAACCCAGGACTGACAGTTCTCCGCACAGTTGCTGACATCTTGGCTGGCAAAACACCTGAACATGAATGTGCTGTTCCCTTGCATCTAATACCAACATTTAAATATGCTCTGGTGTCATCAGTTGATGTGGAACGCTCATTTTTGGCATATAAGATGGCGTTATCTGAGAAGCGATGGTTTCTCAATGGAAAACTTAGAAAAGGTGTTAGTTGTTTACTCTGGCTCTAATTATGGACTTGTACAATAAAATAATGTCAAATGTTTCGGCTAATTTGTAATGGGGAATGAAATAATGCCATTTTTGTTCACCTATTTTTGTAATTTTAGAACCTATTTTGATTTGCGATAGAACCTATTTTAGATACCTAATTTAAGATTTTTAGGACCTAAAAGTCCGAGGTCTAGTGATGATTATAGGGATAGGATTTTTATGCACTAAAAATATATAATATGAAAACAGAATGTCAGCACTAGGTTATGCATAGAAATCATAGACGTAAACAAATGTCACATCTGTATTAAATCTTCTTTCTCTATCCATTTCAGATTACAGAAATAAAAGTTTTGATACCCGTTTTGAGATCACACGGTTCTCTTTCAGAGTGGGAGTTTCTCCTGCCTTGGAGAACATTAATAACAAACCTCCCGTCTGTCTCACGTTCGCACACGCTGCATTTTAAATTTGGTGCCCCAAATTAAACAATTTGAATTCGAATTCCAGTCCAGCCAATTAGAGCAAGGCATTGAGTGAGGTTGCACAATTATGTAACTGTCCACCTTCATTAGCGCCATCTCTCGGGAATTATCGGAGTTGTCTAGTGTGGATTTTGTTGTTGATAATGATAAAAATTTCACAAAAAAAAAAAAAAAGATAAATTTGTGAGAAAACCGACAAATTAAACGATATATTGAATCAAAATTTCGATATCGATATACCGCTATATCGAAACGAAAACATCAGTATTTCGTAAAAACCGATATATCGTTCCCATCTCTATTTTAGATGAGATTTTATGCTTTCTTTTTGGCATCTATATGTTCAAAACTAACTTTTTTTAATATATTGTGTCCTGAAATAATGTTTATAATAAAACCCTTCTACAAGTCCGCAAAACTGGATATTTTCTTAACTCGACACTCTCTCAGTCAACATTACATCGAGTTTGTGAGACTCGACTGTTTTGCAGTTCACCTACTCACTCCTTCTTCCATCCGTCCATTCAGATTACTTTTAGTGAGTTCAGTCCGCTCTCTTTGTCTTGTCAAGGGGTTTATCTCGTCCCATTAATCACGTTAAACAATCAATATGGTCAGTGGCGTGAGTCAGTCAGTCTGCAAGTTAGTGACTATGTTAAAAGCTTACGAAACTCTCAACTTAACAATGCATCACCAAGGAGACAACGCATAAATCGCACGTTTTCGAAAGCGCGACTATAATGGAGTCTCCACCGAGCGGAACGATTAGATTCGATATCAGGCTGGCCGCAAGGGGGTGTTGGCAACAATGATAATCTGTCACGATGCGATCCAGCGATATGGAGCGAGTGCCACCGGCCAGCAATGGTGGGTGTGAACAACCCCGTACTCTATTATGCACTTAAATTCAATGTACACACGTTTAACAGCGGCCGTGCACAGTGCTGTTCAGTTAAGGCAGTGGTGTCACGAAACCAGCACGGCGACTTATGCTTTTGAAGTTCCGAGCATACCGTGTACTCCTCTGTAAAAGTTTGCATATACTGTAACTGTTCGACTACACAGCGTTCAGGCATGGGTGTAGAAAGTGTTACAGTAAGCAAGGGCATGCTACTGTGGAATCCCGGCCACCAAGTCACTCAATTGAGTGCGCTCCTTTTATAATGACAGTTGACTTAATATAAAATGTCAACATACATGTCGAACTTGGAGTCAGGGCACGAATGGAAAAGCAATGAAGGAGAGGAATTCGATCCGGTGCTGTGGATTGAACTTCGGCGTAGTAGCTCAATGATTAGAGCGCTTGGTACGTAGAACCAAGGACCCGGGTTCGATCCCTGGCGCAGGAGCGAATTTTTCTCCTGTAATATCAATAGGAACAAATTACCTGGTTGGAGTTTTTCTGGGGTTTTTCATCAATCCATTAAGATTAAATGCTGCGTAATTTTAACGCTGAACCTCGGACTCATTTCGCTGGCATTATCAATTTCATTTCACGCAGACCGTACATAATCGCAGTTGAAGAAGCATCGTAAAAAAACAAAAAACAAACAAACATATCTGTCACGAAGTTGCACATACCGTACCTTCTTCTATTTCCTTTAATGTATTTCACATTTCAGTCCCTTTCTCATGTTGCGAATAATATAAGACTTTCAGTGTATTATTTTAGATTAGAGTTTTCAAAAGACATAATAACAGACCGTTCGCCAAGAATCAGGTTTCGCTCAGGTAATTGCCGTCTGATTTTTACTGTTATAACTCGAACGTTATTGCCGAGAAAATGTGTACGTTTCCTTTGGATCAGCATGAGAAAGTTTTGTGTTACGTGGTATGGACAGATTTACCTAACACAATTAGGAACAAATCTAGTCTTTCAGGTAAAGCTCCCTGTAGAGCAGATTTGAATAATTTCAAGGGAAAAATTGTTCCGGGGCCGGGTATCGATCCCGGGACCTCTGGTTGAACGTACCAGCGCTCTACCAACTGAGCTACCCGGGAAGTACACCCGACACCGTCTCAACTTTCCCTTTATATCCACACAACTCGCGTGGGCTGACGAAACGCCAGAGACCCACATCGAGTGCACACAATCTCTGTGTGACTTGAAATTGTGGTTTTTCTATTAATGTATACAGTGACGTATATATTATGCAAATCTAGTCTTTCAAGTAAAGCTCCCTGTAAAGCAGATTTGAATAATTTCAAGGGAAAAATTGTTCCGGGGCCGGGTATCGATCCCGGGACCTCTGGTTGGTTCTACGTGACGGGTACACGTCGGGTGTACTTCCCGGGTAGCTCAGTTGGTAGAGCGCTGGTACGTTCAACCAGAGGTCCCGGGATCATTACCCGGCCCCGGAACAATTTTTCCCTTGAAATTATTCACAATTAGGAACATTAAATCCAGACGTTTGAGACGGATAGGATATTTAGCACGTAAGGGTGAATCCAGAAATGCATGTAGAGTGTTAGTTGGGAGATCTGAGGGAAAAAGACCTTTGGGGAGGCCAAGACGTATATGGGGGATAATATTAAAATGGATTTGAGGGAGTTGGTATATGATGGTAGGGACTGGATTAATCTTGCTCAAGATAGGAACCGATGGAGAGCTTATGTGAGGGCGGCACTTAGCAAAAGTGTAACCTGGCATTCTTTCACCCTTAATGTTTTATTTTAATTTTTCTTTCTTTTGATTTTCTTTTTGTGATTTATTATTTAAGGGGAGAGGATGGTATTTTTTTAAACTTTTTTTCCTATTTGGTGTAAAATATTAATTTTTTGTATGTAGAGAGCTCATAGCTGTAGCAACTCAACCAAATAAAAATATTTGAAATAAAAATTATTTGGGGCACAGATTTGAAAAAAAACAATATACCCAATGCAGGATTTTACTAAAATCGATATATCTAAACTATTTTTAAAGGTAGAGTGATCCAGTTTTTTGCAATGTACTTGCAAAAGCATGGTCTATGAACTGTCTGTAACAGAATTTTGATATTTGTCCCTACGTTTGTAAAATAAACAATGAAAATTTAATAACACTTTTCTGAATTCCTTTCTTGCAAACAAACGGACGTAGTTTTAAAATGAAATCAATTAACAAACTTCTGTTAAGAGAAAAGTTTCCTAATAGTCTAAAGAATGTGTGTTCTAAGTTTCATGGACGTATCTTTAATAGTTCAGAAGTTATATCCATTTTTGTCTGGCAATGTAGCAAAAAAATGAATTTACTGTAAACCGATAAAAGGGGGTGAGTGATGTAAAAATCCATAGCACAGGAAGTTTAAAAATGACATATCAACATCCGATTAGGGCACAAATAGCCACGAAATGTTATGCAATGCATTCCACACATATCAAAGAGTATGTTAAAGAATTTTTTTTTTTTTTTTTGAAAATTCAATTTACCGGTAACAACAATAAAATGGGGCGAGTGATTTAAAAATCCATAACGCAGGAAGTTTAACAATGGCGTCTCAACATCTGATAAGGGCACAAATACCCACAAAATATTGTGCTATGCATTCCACACATATCACAGAGTATTTTAAAGGAAAACATTTTTTTTCTAATTTACTCATTTTTCACCAAAAAATACCATCCTCTCCCCATAATTCAGTCTCCATTTTCTCTACAATTCCAATACTAACTCTACCTTTTATTACTCTTGTAATATATATTTGTTTATTTTTACAAACATTATTTAGTATATAATAATAATAATAATAATAATAATAATAATAATACAGTAACACAGTCTTAATACCACCAAAATTTCGTATTCAAATTTTATTTTATAAATAGTAGGATTCTTGCATTAATGTTTGTGAGTACTATTCATAGACATTTCGCTAGCCCGCGCTACGAGCGTGCTAAACTAGCCCCGGCTATCGACTGGTTAAGGCTGGTTTACAATAAACCGGGAACGGAAACGACAACGACAACGAGAACGGAAATATTGTTAAAATAAATGTATTTAAATGGGGGCATTCACAATAGTTAAATATATTTATTTTTTCACAATAGTTAAATATATTTATTTTAACATTATTTCCGTTCTCGTTCTCGTTGTCGTTTCCGTTCCCGGTTCATTGTGAAGCAGCCTTTACTTGAACAGATTCATATCATATCAAATCGCTAACACTGGTTTATGAATACGAAAAACGTTAGTTCGCTGATCATCCACCGGAAGTCCGCGCTAAGAATGTCTATGAATACGGCCCACGTTTAGATTAGGACGGACTTCGCTGTTTTTATTCGGACATTTGTTCAACCCTGTTCCGATATAAGAAACTCATGGACGTATCACAAAGTAAACACAAACAGGTGCACGATTTATGTAATGCTAGTGGGAGTAAGATCCGGTAGTTGGAAGATTTGAATCAGCATAGAAATTCTTAGTAATACCGGTCAATTCACAAGTGCAAATCATAATTTCACGCTCCTTCAACACTCTTTTTATGCCTTTATCGTTCTGAAGCTGAATGACTCTCGTGTCCAGATATGCAAGTTCCGCGTTCGAGTAGAAAGTGACGTATTCAGGGAAGGGGGGAGGATGGACAGACCACAAATGTGCCACAGCACCGAATTACTCCGTGGTGAGCCACTTCGTACCTGGCGATAACGCAATAATTCATTCTTCATTCTTAGAATTATTTGGTTTTTATTCTTGCGTCCTTGGAATGTAGAACTACAGCCATTTGTGTTACACATAACACTTCCTCAACAATAAAACTTTCTGTATCGCCTTGTATGTTAATTCTTCAATCGTTGTGGTATTAGCGGTACCATTTTAGCAAGAACTTCAGCAGCCCCGTTTTGATTCCCAGCGTAGAAGCGGGAATCTATGTCGTTTCATTTGTAAATAAAAGTGAATGCTGTTTTGTATTAATTTAAAGGGACAAATACTCCTCTCCAATCGTGTAATTTAACCTTTTGTGTTAATAATTTTCAAATAACTGTTTCTAATAAAATTAATGATAATTAGGGGAGAGTCGGGTAGTATCGGACATCGGGTAATATCGGACAGTACATTTCTTTCATCTACCACAATATGGTAGTACCTGAATGACATGGTTAAGTTTCTCTATGCGACATCACAGAAACGTAACCATGTCAATCAGGTACTATCATAGTGTGGTAGATGAAAGAAATTCACTGTCCGATATTACCCGATGTCCGATACTACCCGACTCTCCCCTAATTTTAATTTTCAAAATTCCTAATGAAAATTGAACAATCATAATGCATTTACTTGATATTTTCCACAAATTTATGAACATTTACATTATTCTAACGGTACTGAATGTTTGCAACAACTGCAAGGACAAAATATAGGCTAGTCTTTTACTTATCTTTTTAAAATATTTTAATGTGAAACATATGTTCATATACTTGACATTCGAGAAATCTGATTGCAATTTCTGTTAATGCGGTGACGTCTTTAGTTACAGTAGGCCTTGGATGACTGAAATTATATATTTAAAATAAAGTAATTTCGAATCCAGGCGCTTTTAATAAAATATAAAGGAAAAACAAATGAATGTAACATCATAATGAAATTATTAATATTCCTTCGGAAAACGTATTAATTGTGTTTCTTGTGTTAAATTTAATATTATCTTGTTAACATGTTTCAGCCTGATATTGGCCATCTTCAGAACTGATTGTTGCTGGTCTTGGCGCCTTTTGTTTTGTTTCCTGTGGGGGTGTGTTTGTGTAGTGTAATGTGGAGTCAAAAAGTGTGTGTATTCTGAAATTGAGTTGTGTGTTGAGAATTTTATTTAGACGTGTTTTTGTATGTCTGTATATTTCGTACTGTTCTAGTGTGTTTAGTTTCTGGCTTCTTGGTTGGATGTGTAGAACAATACGAAATATATAGACACACAAAAACACATCCAAATAAAATTCTCAACACTCATCTCAATTTCAGAACACACACACTCTTTGATTCCACATTACACTACACAAACACACCCTCACAGGAAACAAAACAAAAGGCGCCAAGACCAGCAACAACCAGTTCTGAAGATGGCCAATAGCAGGCTGAAACATGTTAACAAGATAATAAGTTATAAAATTTAACACAAGAAAGACAAATATAACGTTTTCCGAAGTAATATAGAGTTAAAAGTTATATAACCATATGTACATTAATATTCGTAACCTATAAAAATTGGGAAGTTTAATAAAGTCGGAGAGTATACAGGTGAACAGTACGTAATATCATTAATTTCCAGGGGTTATTCTTTGAGAAATTTCAAACAAAAGAGTCTAATACAATTTTGCTCGCTTATGTTTATTTTTGAAAAAAAATATATATATATATATATATATATATATATATATATATAATATTTCATAGCGTAATTTGAGAAAGCTACTGAATTAATTCCCAATATTCTCAGTTAATTTAAGAGAGTAGACTATTATGACAATAAATGATTGAAAGAATTGAAGGATCGAAGGGTACACGGGAAAAGCAATGAATGTCACTATTCTGTTAAGGGTGATGCCATTATCTAATGTATAAGCTTACTATGAATTTTAGTGTTGTTCTCGTTAAAACTGGTAAACTGGAGAATAAACACCACGGATACAGTCTTCCTTTCCTTAATTATTTTTACTACGAGCAATAATAAATTTTGCAGTATTATACTTAATTTTATTATTATCTCACCCTTAACAGAAGCGTGACATTAATTGTTTTTCCCCTGTACCCTTCAATTTTAGTTTTTTATTTAAATGTGTAGAAATTTCATCTGACCAAATGCAACTTTTCGTTCTGACTAATGATATAAACACACTAATAAGGTCCATATTATATGCTAACAGTGCTCAACAATATTCCTACTAAATAACAATAATAATCTTAACACAAAATCAACAATGGTCAAACTTTTATTACAACAAATAATGGGAAATTATAATTAAATCTGAAATTAATATTTAGATCTTAAACGACAAGAACATAATTAAAGACTATTTACTTTTAAAATAATGATTTGATAATTATTATAACCCCAAAATTATCGATTCACGATCTTGCTTATAAAAACTCTATATATAGACGTTTAACTGTCTTATACAGTGAATAGCTCGTTTATAAGTCGTGTGTAAATTCCTTACTAATAATCACTACATACGTCGTGTATAACAGTATAACTGTTACACAGCTACGTCATAGTTTCGTCATTACTTCGTTACGAAAGGTAATAGAATATCTGAGGTTCTCTATTGCAACCGGTAGAGCGCTCTAGTGTGCCGTGTTAAGTATCGATAGTACAACTGGCTCTGATCGATTACCACACTCTATTTTGGTCAAAGAGTACAAACTACAGCAATTATTCTAATTATTCTGTGCTTTTTGGTTTGTTCTTCTGTAGTTACAAGGCAACCATCATCATAAAATGACAGTCATACGAACAGCTGTTAGAGGGGCGGCCATTTTTTCTCTATTTACAACGCTTAAACAAAGGGTTTCGTGTATATAACTAATGCAAAGCAATTCCCATTGTATAGTTACAGATTGTTTATACATCCATCGCTTATGCATGGTTTATTAGTAACGTTTTCTGTCCCAACTCTGCATAAGTCTCGTTTAAAAACTATACCCGGTTTATTAGTAAGACCGTCAGTCACGAGTAACATTTTAAATTGTATTAATGTGTGAATAAGTACAAATGTTATGATAATTCAGTACAAACACAAAACGTTTCCAGAATTATGGCCACTAGTGTACAAAAAATATGTAAAATCTATGGAATCGTTGCATAATATTACGTCAAATACACACTTAAAACAAAGAATATAGCCGGTATCTAAATAAGTATACTGAAAAATTTTGTTACCTAATCTCTTGCATTCCACTAAATATTAACGTCGATTTATTCACAAACAATAGCTGCACCAACACATATCGGCCTTTCAAAAGTGGAGTTACGGATAAAAACGGTAGATCTTTATAGAGAAAACCACTATAATCCTCTGACATGCCACATAGAGGGAAAGATATTCAAGGCAGCAGATCGCGCTTCAATTCTTCTCGACTGTAACTAAGCATTAAATGTATTGTAAATATTATACATTTTCCGGTTATTTACTAAGACAAATAAAATGTAATTACAACAAAATATACCTGCTTTAAAATATCAACTGTAGATAATTATCTGCTCAATTTGCATTATTAAAGAGCAGGGGCCGATAGAACTGCATCTGTGGACCGTTCACACTAACAATAAAGTGGTAGAAAGGCTACTATTATAACTTTGATATACTGAGCATGAAATCCGTTCTGACAACATTACATAACATTACAAAGCGAGTTAACCTTCCATTGCCGGCAGTTTATTTATGTGCGTGTGTATACAAGCGTCTGGGATAACTTCAGTTCACATTCTTTTACTATCACTATTTGTTCTCTTCGAGATTCAGATTCAAGGTCACTCTGTTATAATTTTAAGACATTATCTGGCAATAATTTTGTAATAGCGATAATAATGGAGCAATATACTAGTATATGAATGCAGTGATTACGAAAAAATAATGTTCAGTAAGTTATAAAATCACGACCATTCAAAATGTAACAATTCTATTAGTAGAATTACTTTCGGCGACAATGAAAATTTGTATCGATATATATCGATTATGCATTACATCAGAGTTACAGAAAGATAGCTGCCACTGCCGTCGAAAAGGCGTTTTGTGTGCTTGAATTATTAATCAAAACGAATTTTGTTATTGCTGAACTTGAGACTATTTCAAATAAACTTCATTTGTAAACTATGCAAGCAGCACAAAGAAACTGAAACGTACAATATTACTTCAATGTGGGGCTTTAGGGAGAGGAGAATCCATCTCTTTGAAACCCTGTCACCGAGCAATATGAATGACCCTAACATAGGAATAAGGGTTCTGGAACTTTTCAAGAATACATAGCTAGAACTCATATGATGGGTTAAGGGGCAACACAAAAAGACCAAGTGGCTGACGTGTGAGAGTCAAATAATTTTCAAAAACTCTTTTTACTACAACTACAACAACAACTACTACTACGACTACTACTTTTACTACTACTACTACTACTACTGCAACTATTACTACAACTACTGCTATTAAACAACTACAACTACTGCTGCAACAACTACTACTATAGCAACTACTGTTACTGTTACTACTACTATTACCACTACAACTACTACTACTACCACCACTACAATAACAATTAGTACTACTATTTTTACTATTGCAATTTTTACTACTACTACTATTACTATCATCACTACAACAATTAGTACTACTACTATTACCACTACAACAATTAGTACCACTTCTATTACTAATACTACTACCACCACTACAACAACAATTAGTACTACTATTACTACTACTACTACCACCACCACTACAACAATTAGTACTACTATTACTACTACTACTAACACCACTACCACTACAACAATTAGTACTACTATTATTACTACTACTACTACTACTACTACTACTACCACCACCACCACTACAACAATTAGTACTACTATTATTACAACAGCTACTACTACAACTACTATTACCACAACTACTGCTACTAAACAACTACAGCTAGTACTGCAGCAACTACTACTACTGTTGCAGCAACTACTAATACTACTGCAGCAGCAACTACTAATACTACTACTACTGCAGCAACTACTAATACTACTACTACTGCAGCAGCAACTACTAATACTACTACTACTGCAGCAGCAACTACTAATACTACTACTACTGCAGCAGCAACTGCTAATACTACTATTACTGCAGCAGCAACTACTAATACTACTACTACTGCAGCAGCAACTACTAATACTACTACTACTGCAGCAGCAACTACTAATACTACTACTACTGCAGCAGCAACTACTAATACTACTACTACTGCAGCAGCAACTACTAATACTACTACTACTGCAGCAGCAACTACTAATACTACTACTGCAGCAGCAACTACTAATACTACTACTGCAGCAGCAACTACTAGTACTACTACTACTGCAGCGGCAACTACTAATACTACTACTACTGCAGCAGCAACTACTAATACTACTACTACTGCAGCAGCAACTACTAATACTACTATTACTGCAGCAGCAACTACTAATACTACTACTACTGCAGCAGCAACTACTAATACTACTACTACTGCAGCAACTACTAATACTACTACTACTGCAGCAGCAACTACTAATACTACTATTACTGCAGCAGCAACTACTATTACTGCAGCAGCAACTACTAATACTACTATTACTGCAGCAGCAACTACTAATACTACTACTACTGCAGCAGCAACTACTAATACTACTACTACTGCAGCAGCAACTACTAATACTACTACTACTGCAGCAGCAACTACTAATACTACTATTACTGTAGCAGCAACTACTAATACTACTATTACTGCAGCAGCAACTACTAATACTACTACTACTGCAGCAGCAACTACTAATACTACTACTACTGCAGCAGCAACTACTAATACTACTACTGCAGCAACTACTACTACTATTGCGGCAGCAGCAACTACTACTACTACTACTACTACTACTGCAGCGGCAGCAACTACTTCTACTACTGCAGCAAGTACTACCACTGCTGCTGCTACTACTACTACTACTACTACTACTGAGTAGTAGATAAAACACATTTCGAAAATACAGTCGACTAATCAGTTCATCCACTATTGGCATAAGAAGTTTCGAACAAGGGGATACCTGTGTAAGTGTAACAGATCAGGCAGATCTCGTGTTGCAGGTGAAAAAGTTGACAGTATTCGTACTACTTTCCAACGCAGTCTGAAGAAATCGACAATTAGGGGAAGGGCAACGTTTGACAAACATTCGACTACAGCCTTGATATAATTCGTATGTCGCAGGCTTTATACAGTATATCGAACATTTGTAAGCTGTTGAAAGGGACATAAAGAATGTATTTAGTAAATTATGTAAAGTAATTTCCGTTTATGAAATTAAGCAAAATGTTTTTATTCCTGCAGACTTGTTTTGTCATTTCAATAACGTTACGAACGTGGACGACGACCTTTTTCCATATTGGTTCCCGTCATCTTAATTCTGTGTTTAGTGCAAAAATCAGTAATTGTGTCAGTTGTTGTCATACATACATGTATCTAATTTATGTATATTATTTATCTTTAATCAAATTGTGGACTAAGAGTTTCAGGAAACTTTAATTCTGGATCCCATGCTAGTTTTAGAGTTGGTGTGTATCGTTGGAGCTGTGTTCAGAAGTTTGGAGCAAATCTTGGAGCTGATTTCTTACAGCATCGCAACACTTTCTCTTCAGAGAATACTTCGTGAAGAAAATGTTGTAATATTCAATACAGCAGAGGAGATGCAAGGCCACTACAAGATTTTTGGTGGGAACTTGCTGTTCAGCTCTGAGATCTAAAAGCATGCTGACTTAATTGTTAATAACCAGTTACGTGAAGCTGGTGCTCAATTTTGAAGGTTAGCCACTATTCATACCCTGAAAAATATGAAGGTAACTGTTGGTACAAATGTTAATACTATCACCTTCTGTTAGGAGTCTCCCAAATAAAAGGTAGACACGCCTCTATTGTGACCAAGAAACATGCTCGTGTACCTTGACAGGCTTTTGTTTTTGTACATTATTTAACACAAAAATGGTACGCTTTCTCTATGAAATTGATTATCATCTAAAGCGAGGGAATCTCTATTATTATTATTATTATTATTATTATTATTATTATTATTATTATTATTATTATTACGACTTAGGAGCAGGAGATGAAGAATCTAGCGACGTACGACTATGTCCCGACCAAGGTTGGCACCCGTCCCGAGTTAGCCTACCTGAAGCTAAAAATGTGTTGTGAATTCCATAGTTGCTTTGTACAGATTTTTTTCTTAATTATAAACTACAAAATTACATATTCCATACGCATTTACCGCAACAATTATTACAAATAACGCCACTCTTGTAAATTCTTTAAGAATGTAAATTGGAATGTATAATTAAACTGTAAAGAATCAATTCCTGAAGTCGTATAATTTGTAACAATTGTTGTGATACATAAGTGCGTAAGAATGATGTCGTTATATATGCACCTACGCGACCTGAAACTCTAAATGACACAATAGACCAATTGAACAATGACTTGAACTCAATATCAGCATGGTCTACAAACTTTAAATCCAAATAAGTAGCAGGCAATTCTAATCGGATATATTATTTTATATATTATTTTAATGTACCGAAGTACATATGACATTTCCATGCAGATATTCTGCGTCATCATACGATGAAAGAGTAATGGAACGGAGATATGATATGCGTAAATCACTTCGTGATTTAAGACGGCGCTTATTCCGTCGGATCCCGGCCAACTAGTCACTCATAACGAGTGCACCTCAGCACATGTGTGGACTTCGGTCCTACGTTCATAGACATCTATGACGTAGTGCAGAGGGCGGCCACTAGAGGGAACCCAAGAGTTGGAACTCAGAGACAATTCTGTCCGACGCCGGGGTGGTATCCGGTGTGGCTTAGTGGATAAAGCATCAGCACGTAGAGCTGAAAACCCGGGTTCAAATCCCGGCGCCGGAGGGAATTTTTCTCCGTTCCATTACTCTTTCATCGTAATTCTAATCGGGCAACGACGATTCTTACGCACTTCAAAATCCGCTATTATAAATTCTGTAAAATTGAACGAAACATAATCCCATTCAGTTCCTATGTTAAATATCTAGGTGTATACATGGACGAGGGCCTCAAGTGGAATGTCCAAGGCACACACACATGCAAGACCGTTTTCTCCATCCTTCATTCATTAAATCGCCTGAAAAATTTTCTACCCTTTCAATAAAAAAGAATTCTCATTGGTGCTCCCATATTTTGTCTAGTGCGACATTCTACTATCAGATTTAAATTCTAACTTAGCCCAAAGATTGCAGCGCGTTCATAATGCCTGCACGCGTTTCATTTGCAACATCCGCAAATACGACCACATTACACCTTCCCTTGAAACGCTCCAATGGGTAAGATTACAGGACCGAAGATATATCCATTCACTAATTTTCCTATATCGCATCATCAATACTTCTTCGCCTAACTATCTCCCGGTGAATTTTAATTTCTTGTCCTCTCATCACAGCCTGAGTACTCGTTCTAAAAATGAGCCTTTATTATCTATGCCTTGCCATAAAACAGCTCACTGTTCTTCCTCTTTCACAGCATCAGCAATTCGTTTCTGGAACTACCTACCCAGCTCCCTCAGGAACTGTCAAACAATATTGCAATTTAAAAGTAAATAGTTTAAATACGTGACCAGTATTCATGTTTAATTCTCCTTTGTGTGTATGTGCGTGTATATATATAATTTTCCTCAGTGTTGTATAGTTATAAATTTACTTTGAAATTGTTATTCTTGTAATTTGTAATATTGGTTCACTTACCGCTTGTATATTCATTGAATGTAACTTCTAGCCTTATATTATTTTGTAATTATTATTTAGTATGTTTGCATTAATTTATTCAACTTGTGCTTGTATAACTGTATAAATTTTTATTGGTGTTCTTTAATTATTAGTAAAATTGTATCAGCTTCTTTTCTTTCTGGCTAAGTGGCCTGATGGCCTTAACTTCGCCAGAATAAACGTATAAATAAATAAATAAATAAATAAATAAATAAATAAATAAATAAATAAATAAATAAATAAATAAATAAATAAATAAATAAATTAATTAATAATTAAATAAATAAATATTATTTATTATATTATTTATAATAATAATAATAATAATAATTATTATTATTATTATTATTAATTTTTAGTTAAAAATTTAAAAACAATATCTGTACAAAGGAATTAACAACACATTTTTGGCTTAAGAACACTAGCCAATTAAAGAAATGATACTTTTGAATAGTTCATTCTCTATTTGTAATATTCCATTACCATTAAAACTAAAGAAAAAAAGGTATTTTACTAACAACTTCAAATTAGTGTAAATCTGAAAATATTGAGATTGGGACACATGTTTATATGACATTTTTTGCTCAGAATGTCTTTGGAAATAAGTTCCGTAAGTGACAGTAAATCCTCGTGAATCACCCTGTATATCTGATATGTCGTTTTCATAACTTATATTATTTCAGGAGACTTTTACAGCTAGATGAGATTTATTGCTTAATATGTCTAGCACATAACACTGTTTATATTAGCTGTTACAGCTCTGGATTCAAGAATTTGAAAAAATCTTATCTGAAAAACTAGGCTTTCTCCGGATGTCGAAATTTGTAGAGAGGTTTCTTATTTCAAATGGAACGTATGGGGAAACAATAGATGTGAAAATCCATTATCACTTGGTGGGCTTTCCTTATAATACGGCTAGGATTTTGATTACCTATAAATCATGAAAGAATGTCCTAAAAACAATGCATTTATGACCTAAAAATATTTCAAAAATGCCCTTATAAATGCCCTAAAAATTGATCTTACGTAATTGGCTTAGTAGGAAAAGAGATTTTGTACTATTTAATATTTAGACTAGTAATTAAATTAAATTCTAGTACCAACATTTAAGTTTATTTAATTTTACATATTTTTTTCTGAGTGGTACACTTTAATTAATTATTTTACGTCATGTAGTTTCCATGTAGTTCACCACAAGGCCACTCTTATCTGGAATTAATAGGTATAGAGGAGTCTATATTAAGGGGTGGTTGGAGTGTACTACGTTAAAATGACAATATTTGTGTAGAAAAACGATTAAAATATTATACAAAATAACGGGTATTAGCCACCGGCGTAGTTTGGTTGGTTAAGGCGCCTGCCTGCCGATTCGGAGTTGTGCTCAGGTGCGGGTTCGATTCCCGCTTGGACTGATTATCTGGTTGGGTTTTTTCCGAGTTTTTTCCCAACCATAAAACAAATGTCAGGTAATCTATGGCGAATCCTCGACCTCATCTCGCCAAACATATCGCCATCACCAATTCCATCGACGCTAAATAACCTCGTAGTTGAAACAGAGTCGTTAAATAATCAAGTAAAAATAATGGGAATTTATGGCCAAATTAAATGAAAATGCCTCAAAAATGTCCGAAAAAAACAAAAGATGCTCTTACGAGTTAAAACAGGCAAAAAATGCAAAAAAAAAATGCCCTAACAACACTCAGTTTATCACATAACATATAAATACTGAAGCAGCTATGTTTCTGGCTTACTAGAAAAAAAGATGCAATTTCATCAAAATCCTAGCCCTACTTATAAGTTTTACAGTACAATACTAAGACAAGATTAATAATATTACCATGTGTTATGTCAAACAGTAGGATGTTTTTAAAAGCTTGAATGGGTAAAGAATCCACCAATTTTGCCCCTACTTCTGAGAATTGAAAGGTGGCAACCTTGGCTCCGAAAGCACTTAACCCCCTCAGCTATCCCGGGTGCGGTCGTCGGAAAGTCAGTTAGCAGCCAAAATCCTCGGTTACTATAGAAGCTAAATGAACAAAAATTTTCATGCTTAGTATACATACACTACACTTTATAAAATACTATTCAAAATATTAAAATAGCTAATAATTACCTGTAAAAATATCAAATTTGCATATTTTTTCTACATCCGTAAAGCATTTACATAATAAAATGTACAATTAATTAAATATGTCATCCTCTGAGGAGTTTAGTGCTGAGAGGAATGCGGTTCCGACTAGTCTAGCGCGGTACTGGAGTGGGAGGGAACAGTGACAGCGGCAGTCTGGAAGGAAGTACAATCATACTGAAAACATTCGCCCAATTCACGAGAGCAGTATGCCTATTAGTTTTCTAACGTATTTTTGGCGAGTTAGAGATACAACCATTCGTACTTACATATTCAGAGAAGGAAAGTATTGTAGAAATTGTTATTTATTTATTATTTATTTTGGTGATGTTAAGGCCATCACACCACCAGAAAAACAAATTCAATAAAATAAATAAAAAGAAAAACCATAATACAACTACAATAATATAAATGAAAAGAAGAATCATACTATAAAATTTAGTGATTAGTAGAATTGAATTAAATTTGGTAAATAATCAATTTAAATATACTGTACTGTTGAACTCACTTAAGAAGTATAAGTACTTGATTTTGTATTTTAAGATATCACCAACAAATGATTTTCGCATGACATTATAGGAATCTGTTTTTACAATACCAATCACAAATATTCTATAATTCCAATAGAATAAAACCAAAAATTTTCCACAGCATGTTTCCTTAAAAATGACTTGTAACGGTGAAATATTTAATGAGTAATTCATATAATATTAACATAGCTAACATCAGGGAGAAGACTGAAGACTGCATATTTTTGGACGATTAATACTTCCCACTCCACTAGGCTCGGCTTGGCTGTAACAACAAAAGAATCTACCTGCAACCTCCCCGCACCGATGGCAAGAATACCTCAGGTCACAGCACTAAACTCGCCGAAGGAAGACAGTAGTATTGAAGCTTTGTGATGTTCATGCTACACCATTACATGCTAATATTTTAATGTTCCAGCGTTTTCACATTCTGTATAATATTGTGGATATACAACCATTTCCAAGTGACTCCACCCCGTCTCTTGTGTTGCCCGTCAAATACAAAGACACACACACAGGATATGAGAAGGGAAATCTGACGTCACACAATACACGACAGCCCGCAGCTAGCAGTCGAAAATTCCGCTCAATGTCAGCGACCATACAAAAGAACATCAATCATAACTCAGCGCTACACAAATTATACAATTCAACTTGATCAAGACGTTCTAGACCACTCAGAAGGCTGACACAGATAGTAAAACTGACAAAGGGGTTCCCTTCTAGCCCCCCAGGGGCAGTGAAAGTAAAAGATTTATTGCCTAACAGACTATCCTTACCCTTGTACGAGAATTGGAGTGTCTGTCGAAGTTGTATAAACTGTTTCGTTCAAGAAAACGTGACCTTAAAAAGGCATTTGTGTATGACTTGGTGGTTTTTTGTATCGAGGAAATGTAATTTGGATGGAACAAATAACGGCTCGACCTTGTAACAAGCATGCCTTCAACCTCAGAGCAATCTATGTAAAATGCACTGCAATTTTGGGATATAATTTGTGTCAATACTTGTGAAGAGCAGGTGAATGGTTGGTTCTATACAGACGTTTTAATGTGTTCTGAGCTGTAAATAACCGCAATTGTTAGACGTAGTTAAGGACAGGTATGTGGGATGTGTTCAGGGAAAATTACTTAGATTATTAAGAAATGGTGCCAGAGTACACAGTAGACTATGTACCGGAACAAAATAAACAGCCCTACGTAAGTTATACATGCTTCTCCATAAAGATCTAAAGAATATGAGTTGGGTTTAGACTTTAAGGGCCGTATTCATAGACATTCTTAGCGCGGGCTTCCGGTGGATGATCAACGAACTAACGTTTTTCGTATTCATTAACCAGTGTTAGCGATATGAATTGATATGTATCCCATACAAGTAACCAGTCGATAGCCGGGGCTAGTTTAGCACGCTCGTAGCGTGGGTTAGCTAAATGTCTATGAATAGCACCCTAAGGGGTTAGGTACAGCTTAAAGGAGTAAAATTTTGGAAATATCCAACTTTTTTTCTCCATTACTGTACCTTGTAAAATAATGAAAATTAGTATGTGTAAAACACTGTCCTTCTGCTATATGATACACATGTTTTTACGATTTAAAAAATAGTACATTATGCAACGAGCCTATAATGGTAGTAATTAAGACGCGAGTATGTTTATGAAACGAGCGCAAGCGAGTTTCATAATTTTCATACAAGCGTCTTAATTACCATTATAGTCAAGTTTCATACGACTTTTTATGCTCGACCATAATGATTTTCCGGCAATTGGTGAAATGAATTTGCGGGATTGTGCTTTGTGAAAGGCTGGAAGATGACGGTGAATTGATGTTAATTTGTGTGTTGTTTTTTTCGACTGAGTTTAATATTGTCTAATCTCGCGCCAGTTATCTTTCGATTGCATATCGAGAATAATCGATACTTGCGCTTTCATATTGCTACAATGCTATTTTCTGATTGGTGGAACACCTGAACTTTAATGAATAGGTGTACTTTAATGAGGTCCATTAAAGGGCTGCTACCAGGTGTATAATTACTACATTTCGGCATGGTCGAGCATAAAAATATTTATATATTTTTTTTTCAAAATTCAAAGTTCACTGTGCAGAGAAAAAGCGTTTTGGTGCTGGACCCCGGACTCATTTCACCGGCATTATCACCTTCATTTCTCTCAGACGCTGAATAACCTAGATGTTGATACAGCGTCGTAAAATAACCCAATAAAATAACATCTTGACGTCCACTACTATGGAGTGGCGGTAGCATGTTTCATCATGAAAGGAGCGAGTCCGTGTTCAAATCCTGATTGAGACAAATTACCTGGTTCAGATTATTTCAGGGATTTTACCTCAACCTATTTTAACAAATGCTGGATTCATTGCGCTGCAATTATCACATTCGTTTTACTCAGACGCTAAATAACTATAGCAGTTGCTAAAGCGTCGTAGCATGTTTCATCATGAAAGGAGCGAGTCCGCGTTCAAATCCTGATTGAGATAAATTACTTGGTTGAGATTCTTTCAGGGATTTTACCTCAACCTATTTTAAGAAATGCTGGACTCATTTCGCTGGAATTATCACATTCGTTTTACTCAGACGCTAAATAACTATAGCAGTTGATAAAGCGTCGTAGCATTTTTCATCATGAAAGGAGCGAATCCGTGTTGAAATCCTGATTGAGACAAATTACCTGAATGAGATTCTTTCAGGGATTTTACCTCAACCTATTTTAACAAATGCTGGATTCATTGCGCTGGAATTATCACATTCGTTTTACTCAGACGCTAAATAACTATAGACTGCGTGCGCATGGCGATCATTTGACTATGAGCGCCCCTAGCGGCCGATGCGGAAGATAAGTCGTGTGAGTGCAGAGCACGCAATTGAATAGAGACATGTCGTCGTCTATAGAGATATACGTGGGTTTTAAAAAAATTCAGTGGGATGCATAGTATTTTAGAGCTTCTACACTAAAGAAAGGTGCACAACTCGCTGAAAGTAATCACATATTCCAAGTGAAAGAGAAGTTGAGAAAAGAAATATCCGGCTTATGCTTGAGAGAAACAAGCATTAATCAACCGCCTTATGCAGTTCAACTTAAAGTATGATTTATTATTTCGTTTTGCATGACTTGCCATATATTCGTATATTTACATTATTCACTTTAAATATAACTTCATTACCCATGTACCCATCACAGTTTAAAATTAGTTTTACAGTTAATTTACTCTAGATTAATTTCTTACAGATTGATTGTAATAGAAATGTTATATCAGCTGAGTGCAAATGCAAAGCAGGCCTTTCAAGAAGCTGTAAACATATTGCTGCGTTGTGCATGCACATTAATATTGAGAGAGATTCTTCCAAAACATCTTTTCTGCAACAATGGGAGAAGCCTAACAGTGTTGCTGCAGAATATTCTAAAGGGGAAAATGTAGAAATATTCAAACACAAATCAGAAAAGCGACCGATTTATTGCGTGTCAGAAAGTGAAAACAAGGAAGCATTATGCAAAACAGAATTATACGAGCAAATAAAAAATATAGACTGTCCCTTTTCAAAAATTTTAAAGGCAGAATGTGAAAATGAATCTGCAATTATCTCCACTTCCATTGTTAAACAAATCGTAGATAGTGCTGTAGAACTGGGCGAAAGGGGATTACTGTTTCAGTGTCTTTACCAATTAGATAATCAAAAATTTCACAAACTGTTTAGATGCTATGAAGTTAATTATCTGTCCAGTAGTGGCAAAATATCGCTAGTGCAAAAAGATTATGAGCGCGTGTTGACAAGTATTCAATTGAATTTTTATTGTGACAATGTGAAAATCACAAATTCGCAGAAGCAAGGACGCAATATCGATGTTTTGAGTGGTTCCAACAAAGGAAGTTACGCATTTCGGCCAGCCAGAGTGTACACAAGATTATGACACGGAACTCTGGAGACTATGATACACTAGCATTAACGTTCACTGGTTCTAAACACATAAACAGTCCAGCAGTAAGATACGGCAGAGATAATGAACAGACGGCACTTAAAGAGTTCTGCTTGACATATAAATGTTGTGTGAGACAGCTCGGTTTGTTTGTAAAAGAACAACAACCATGGCTTTGCTGCAGCCCTGACGGGATAGTGCTAGGTCAGGATTGTCTTACTCTCTTGGAGATTAAGTGTCCTTATTCATGTCGGGAGAAACCAGTAATTGAGGAGCAAATATGTAATGTTCCATATTTGTATGTAACCAGTGATGGTGGTGTAACATTGAAGGACACTCACGTATATTACACCCAGGTACAGGTATCAATGTATATTTTGAATCTCGTCTCCTGTGATTTGTTTATATATTCTCCAAAGGGGAGTGTGAAAGTGAACATTTCCATAAATGAAGAATTCCTTTCAAATATTATTCCCAAAGTAGAGAAATTTTATTTTGAACATTATCTTCCATTAATTTGTAAACAAGCAGTAACTTAAATAGTTTTAGTGCATTTCATCTATTGTAATCCCATGCCTCTGTAACTGTCATTATTTAGACACGAATGTTGAAAGAATATCAAGGTTGCAATACTATAGTCAGAGCAGAAAAAGAGAACAAAAAATGAAATACAGAAACATAGTACTGATTGTACAAATTACTTAATTAAATAGCTAATAATACAGAATATTTGAACTAAAATTGCGAAAATACAACATGTTCCATTAACACTATGCTTAATAATTATAAACATTAGACTGGACCTTGATATTCAATTAGATAACCTGCTGTGACTACTTTAGGTTCATATGCAACTTAGTCTTGTGATTTAATGATAGGAGGACTAAAGTTTACCAAGACACCTATAACATGAAGAATTTTGTCTATATGAGGTGGTAAATCCATACTAACTTTGTTGCTTAATAATTTGAAAACCTTCATTCTATGAATGGCTCTTTCAACATGAATTCTAACTGACGCTATATCATATGTTGTATCAACTTCTTCAGCTGAAAACTGAGGATTAAATGCAAAAGGTGGCATCACAATTATAGCCTTCTTGTTTTGAATACAAGTTTTTATTTGTGGGAACCCTTTGTCGCACATAACCAGATCTCCTGGCTGGATATAGTTTAATATACCGCAATGAACTGTAATGTAGCTGTCTGTCGCTCTTCCACCATAACATTTAGAAAGAAAACAAATATATCCTGATGGAGTAATGGCGACAAGAAATTTCAAGGTGAATGTATTTTTATAATGAGAAAACATTAAAATTCTTTGGCGAACAGTCTGAGGTCTTTCACAGGACACTTCACTGCAGTCTAAAATACATGTGCAATTTTCAAAATTTCGTTTAAATGCATTTGGCATAGTATTTATAATAGTTGATCGCTGTGGCCAGAAAATCCATTCCTTTGTTTTCTCATAAATATGATGGAGAGTAAATTTGAAAGTGGCAGATGCTGTAGTTCTATGACAGTTAAAAATAACTCCAAGAGCTGCAAAACTAATACCGAGTTTACATTTCATTAATAGAAGTAATAGCATATTTTCTTTACCTAGTGTGCATTTCTTATTGACAGAAGGTAACAAAGATAACAGAATGTGAAACACGGCAACCTTAACACCAGCTATATCAAGAAGATTCCGTTCGCTTTCTTTCACTGAACTAAACCCACAAAATGAATGTTTGACATCTACAGAGCCTACATTAACACCACAATCTCTTTTGAACCCAGTGTCTGTCATTGTCTGCTTATTTCCACGAGGCACTGATAGGTTTGTCTGGACTTCCGCTTCACAATTATTTCGCAAAGAAGAAAACAATACATTCACACCACTATCACTACTTAGGGTCACTGCATCTGTCTGTGTACTCGCGTCACTAAATGTGCAAGATTCCATATCACTTACGTCAACCATCTCATTTTCATGTCTATGTTTTCGCCTCTTGTATCTAGCCGTCACTCGGTATTCTTCTCTTTGTCGGTGGCGATCCGATAAATTTGGACTCACATACAATCTTGATATATAACCAGGACTGTCAGGATATCTTGTCGGTGTTCCGCCTATAAAATGACGATTACAAACGCGTGAATTATTTGTCGGATTCCATGGCTTCCCATCAATCGTGTCTCGCTTTAATGTCGCAATCCAAGCTTTCCTCCTAATTATGTGCTGCCTACTGTTCGGGAACACGAAAAACTTGGTCCCAGGAGGACAATTTCTATAAGTGTTGTTACATCCAACCACAGAACAATTTGTTCTACTTTTTGTAGTACTTTCCTCCATAATATTAAATTTAATTTCTTCCCAATAATGACAAATACGTTCATACGCGTTCATATACTGACACTGACAGTCGTGAGTCGTGTCACATGAACTGTTTAAACGAGTGGCCGCTAGAGCGCAGCAGTTGGGATGCGCACGGAGTCTATAGCAGTTGATAAAGCGTCGTAGCATTTTTCATCATGAAAGGAGCGAGTCCGTGTTCAAATCCTGATTGAGACAAATTACCTGGTTCAGATTCTTTCAGGGATTTTACCTCAACCTATTTTAAGAAATGCTGGACTCATTTCGCTGGAATTATCACATTCGTTTTACTCAGAAGCTAAATAACTATAGTAGTTGATAAAGCGTTGTAAAATAAATAAATTAAAAAAAAACATCAGTCATTCTCTCAGCATGGCGCATTTTGAGTGGAATATAATTCAAAAGAAATGTGAAACAAGGAACATAGACTCGGTGAACTGACAACATATTTTCTTTGCTATATGCAAATTAAACTGCGTCCGCAGAACCATCATTAAAAATGAAGAAATTTTTCCATTCACAATAACTTACTAATAAGAATGAAATTCAAGTTGTTAACATTCTAATGTAAACTTAAATTCAAGACATCTTTTCTTTGTGTTTCGTATCGCCTTATTGTGAAACGGGCGTACTCTGCAGGACATTGATCTAGTTTCACGTAACCACCTCTCTTGAAGACAGGTTGATGTTGCAGATAACACAGCACCATCGCATCATGAAAGAAAGCTGTGTTTACGCTATTGTGCCTGACAACCTCCTAACGAGAGATATCTTAATTTGTTACACTTCAGATCCATTCGCGGAGTTTGTGGCATCAAGTTCAAGTTCAAAAGACTGCAATTTCTTTTTCGCAAATAACCAACAATAATAACCGCAATCCATTCACTTTGCATTGAGAAATCTGGTGAATGTGATGTGAATAATGTACGAAAATGATACAATAGGAAAATGGGCGAAATTCTACCGTCAATATTTTCACATGTAAGATAGAAGTGGCAGAAATCAACGACTTTCATTTTATCTTCCTGAATTATTCCGTCAATATTGTGAAACTGGAACTTGCAACAATAGTAACTGAAAGAGACTGATGACTAGTGTTCATCCTTTCGCCACATAAATATTGAAGTGTAGATAAAGTTAATTTCTGAACACTGTTTTTGTTTAATGAACTATACGAAGATAAGTTGGAACCTCGTAAGTGAGACCAATAAGGCATCACTCGAGATAACAGGGTAGGGTGGCCGGTTCCTTTTCCCCTGCAATGCACACATCGCTGACTAGTAACATATTTTACTAGCCAGACTTAAGATTCTCGACAATTGAAACGGAATTAATTTGCCTGAAACACTTTTCCCTTTCAAGATTTCCTACATTACCAAAAGCAATATTTCATTTGGCATTCTCATAAGACGACTAAAAATTGTGCATAAATGTTCTACTACGAATTAGCTCTGACGACAAACCTCGTTGTTTTTAGTTGGCAGACATAACAGGTCTAGGAGGGTAGGTGACTTTTCAGGTCATAGTAATTTGTCCTGTAGAGACCTAGTTGTTTGGAATACTCAAATATAACGGAGCCAACAAATAGGTGACCTTTTAAAGCCGTACTAATTTGCACTGTAGAAAGACTCAGTTGTTTGGAGTACTTTTTATTTATTTATTTATTTATTTATTTATTTATTTATTTATTTATTTATTAGGAAGTGCTCTTAAGGAATGAATCCTGGCGGAGATATTGCGGAAGGCTGGGAACTCAGAAACGGTTGTAGAGGGGACGTCCTCTCCCCTAAGCGGATGAATACATGCGTCTTGACCTGAATATAGCTGTTGAATGAGATGAGAAAGATGAATGATACGAAAATTTAAATTCTTTTTCTACACTGAAGGGAAAGGGAAAATGAACCATGGCAATGAAAATTCCAACCCGGCATTTGTCTAAGTAACTGTGAAAAATTATGGAAAAACCACAGTCAGGTTGGTCGTTCCGGAAATCGAACCATATACCTCCCGAATGCGATTCCCATGCGATACGCATGAGCCAACTAGCTCGGTTAAGAAGTTTTTAAGTATAAGCGGGCGAAATTAAACTTTTGATTTTTATTTTTATTTTAGTTGGTTATTTAACGACGCTGTATCAACTACTAGGTTATTTAGCGTCGATGAGATTGGTGATAGCGAGATATTTGGCGAGATGAGGCCGAGGATTCGCCATAGATTACCTTGCATTCACATTACGGTTGGGGAAAACCTCGGAAAAACCCAACCAGGTAATCAGCCCAAGCGGGGATCGAACCCGCGCCCGAACGCAACTTCAGACCGGCAGGTAAGCGTCTTAACCGACTGAGCCACGCCGGTGGCTGAAACTTTTGAGAAGGCTGTACAAAATAATATGTGATCAAGAAGGAAGAAATAAGAAAAGAACTCTGCATACTTCCGTTAAACGAAAAATTGAAGAGCACTGAAATAATTTGAGATCCCATTTAGAAAGTATGGAGAGTTAGATTGCCTAAGACTGCTCGTTTATAATCCTTGTGACAGATGTGATGAAGGTAGATCAAGGAAACGATGTAGTGATCTATGATGTCGGAACAGGCAGCATTAACTACTCACTGCTGGTAGCGACAACAAACCCATTTTTCGAACGAAACGTTGACCCTCATCTTAGTGGGCGGAAGAATCAGTTATTAACTAGTGACTGAATAGGTTTATGGCCTTCTTTTTTATAACCGTTGATTTTCAATTCCAGAGAGAGGAATTTGCATGCAGTCATTTCAGCTCACGAATGTTCAAGGATAATTTACAAAAAGCTATTGGTTTTTATTTGAACAGTTTATCAATCATCAAGCACCTGAGTTTGTTTACCGGCTTCTTTGTCATTGTTAATCCGTTTATCCGTTTATGTCATTATGCTAATACCCATAGTTAATAGTAACTGATGTAGTTAAACTTACAGTTTGAACAATCCAATTACATGTGGAACCTTGAATTACGGTAGCCAATTGCGTCCATCATTAACTAACAGTAAGGGGTTTGTCCTTGGGTGTTGCTATTAATGCTTTTTCAAATGCACTTCTGGTGCATGATGGGAGAAAGAGGCAATGTCTTTGTCCAGAAGCGACAGGATCCGGGAGACTAAAGATTCTAATTTTCGACATTTTAAGACAAATGACTCAGAAACAAATGAATGGAAGGTAAAGGTAGGGGAGTGTTTCCTTCCGGCAAGTTTCGAGATAAATATTGCAAAGGTAATTGCAATTGAGTTCGAATCCCACTTATATCAAGCACTTAGTTTCAATTTTCAATGTAATAATAATAACAACACTAATAATAATAATAATAATAATAATAATAATAATAATAATATTGTTTATTACCAAAAAATGGATACGCAAGAATGGATCACATTAGAAATTTTGACATTACGAAAGAACTGCAGATTGAACCGATTACGAAATACCTACAGAAATACAGACAAAACTGGAGATCACATGTCATCAGAATGCCTCGTTCTAGAATTCCACGCCAAATTTTAAATTATCATCCTTTGGGCAAGAGATCCTTGGGCAGACCGTTCAAGCGTTGGCAAGAGACCGTAACGGCCACTAGGCCCAATACATGCAAGGATGATGGTGATGATTACCAGAAAAATACAATGCAAAGAAATTCTAAACTAATAAAATTCTAGCACTCTTTGCAAAGAGTGTCTTCTCGTGTCAGGGATGGATCGAATACATAAACTTACATGAATAAATTGCAAAAAAATAACATCTAAATATTGATAATTACACATTACAAATACATTTTAAATTTCGAACTGTCGGAGGTAAATAGATGTGGGTATTTTTTTTATTAATTTGCTATAAATTCCAGGGCCGATATTAGTACTATGGTTGAAAACAGTGCTCGTTAAACTCTTGGGTTCAAACAAACGTACAGTCATTTCCCGTAACTATGGTCCTGAAACATATCTATGGACCACGATACAACCATTCAAATTTTATATTACATAACGTATAGTCGGGACCCTGTTATTCCTGGCGTGACTCCTCTTTGCTTACTTCTTAGGAAGTCAAGGCTCTATAAAGTCTAGTAGGTAGTATCGTTCTCCATTTTTGTTCTTTCGTTCCCGAGCTACCAGACGAGGGATCTATTTGCCACACCGTTAAACATTATCATGTCGTAGCTCCTATGATAATAAATCAAACGCACTGTAATTCAGCGAATAATTGAGCGGCAAATAACGTCCTCGTGTGCTTTCTGCGAACGCCAACGAAAGAGCCAAAATGGCGGGTGATTATAAATGTTGTTATGTTTTATTTAACGACGCTCGCAACTGCAGAGGTTATATCAGCGTCGCCGGATGTGCCGGAATTTTGTCCCGCAGGAGTTCTTTTACATGCCAGTAAATCTACTGACATGAGCCTGTCGCATTTAAGCACACTTAAATGCCATCGACCTGGCCCGGGATCGAACCCGCAACCTTGGGCATAGAAGGCCAGCGCTATACCAACTTGCCAACCAGGTCGACGCGGGTGATTATATATTAAGTATTTATCCAGCCTTAGGAAATGCTTAACATCTTCATCAGCGAATCACAAGACGCACACGTTTAAATGTAGCCGACCTGCAACGTGATAGGCTGCCGGAAATTAGAGCGACGGGACTATAGTACCTCGTTTATCTATATTTTTGCTGTACTGTAGTTTGAAGTCAAGTCACTGCAGCTATCTACAAACGGTCTACTGTATGTTACTTCACAATGTTCTTTGAATGATTGTATCGTGGACCATAGTTGTGTTCCAGGATCATAGTTATGGGAAATGACGGTATTGTATCCTTGTCTTTAGTTTTGTGTTTGTGAGTAGGCCTATATGATCTGAAATACGAGTATGTGTGATTTTTATGTATAAAATTTACAATGGATTGATATAAATTTGATATATTTTCTAAGACTTTTACTTCTAAAACAATTTTTCTATAGGATAATCGACAGTTTTTTTTAGACATTTTAAATTATTATATCTTTCCTAAGTTCCCTAGTTTAAATCAAATGTGAGACATCCACTTCTTCTTTGGGCTTGAAATGTCTCCAGTAATGATAAGAATTTTCGAAAAAACTTCCCTTTTCCTTTTGAAAATTTTCCATTTTTTGCCATAGTGTAGTGTAGTTGCAGATTAAACTTCTTTACAACGTTGAGGGCTTTGTGACATACTAAATATTTTGCCACATTGTTATATTCTGTAAAAACAAATTTCTTCCCAATCTACATTGAATGTTGGAGTCGAAGATCTGCTAGTTTTGAAGGGTCGGACGGCCCCGCCATTCTGCAGCAGCCAACTTGTCATACGCCACATGTCATTCAACACCAAACGTTGCACCGACCTTGTTCAGCAGCGTACAGCACGGAAGAAACCTGAGTTGATTATGGCTGATTTGAAAACTATCATAAAGTATGAAGACTTACATTGATCAAATATTATTTCGGAAAACGTATTATGTGCCTTTCACCTGTTAAGTTTTATATTACCTTAACATGTTTCGGCCTGCTATTGGCCATCTTCAGAACTGGCTGTTGCTGGCCTTGGCGCCTTTTGTTTTGTTTCCTATGGGGTTGTGTTTGTGTAGTGTAATGTGTAAGATGGCCAATAGCAGGCCGAAACATGTTAAGGTAATATAAAACTTAACAGGTGAAAGACACATAATACGTTTTCCGAAGTGATATAGTGTTAAAAGTTGTGTAATCAAGATGTACAAACATTATTTATACTATTGCACACAATTTATTTTTATTGGGTTACTTTACGAAGCTGTATCAACATCTAGGTTATTTAGCGTCTGAATGATATGAAGGTGATAATGCCGGTGCAATGAGTCCGGATCCAGCACCGAAAATTACCCAGCATTTGCTCGTATTGGGTTGAGGGAAAACCCCGGAAAAAGCCTCAACCAGGTAACTTGCCCCGACCGGGATTCGAACCCGGGCCACCTGGTTTCGCGGCCAGACGCGCTGACCGTTACTCCATAGGTGTGGACTACACAATTTACAAAATAATTATGCTATAATATTATGAAATAAAATACTCGTACCTTACAATACAATATACAACACTATGAATAAGTTTAATAGTGTAAATAACGTTTGATCAATGTAGACCTATATTCTTTATTACACTCTAAGTAGTAAAAATAGCGTGTTCTAGTGTACGTAGTGTAAATAAAGTAAATTGTAAATATTTGTGTAATTACTGAAGTGTCCTATGGTTTGTTCTGCCTCACTTGACGAAACAACAGTCGCTTGAGCATTCAGTCAAGTATTTCGCTTGCGTCCCCTACTTATAAACTCTAGTAATACTCAATCTTGTAGCCTCCCGGGACAAAGTGCGGCCCCTACTTATAAGGTTTAATAAACGATAATGATGATGAAGATGAATATAATATGCCTATATTTTCAACATAAAGAGAGATTCCTCTACGTCAAATTAAAGTATCGAAATATATCAGGATATCAAGTTCGGTTTAAGTGCACGGATTAGACCTACATACTTGTACTCGTACTATACGTCTATTTGTGGAACTGACTGTGATTATGTCATCAAGTTCTGACGCAGGTCTACTGAACTGCAAATCGGAGTGTAAACTATGCTGGGCTTAGTTTTGGTGTAAGACTAGGACGGCAGCCACCATGGAAGACTATGACAGCACTAGTTCAGATCATACCTGTTTTCATTTTTCAACAGGTTCAATTGCCATTGAAGACAGACTGATATGAAAGTTAATTGGCTGTCACCCATCAGTGTCTGCACCGCACTACAGCAAAGGGGCCGCTCAGGTAACTCACGTATCAACCACATTCCTTCCAAATACACGATTTATTGTAACCACACAACAGCAGTATTTACACAGGATTGCCCGCAAAAGAGCGGTTCGATGAACGCAGTCCATCACAGCTGTCAGCTGACCACTTCTTAGAAAATACTTGCATCCGAATTCTTCCGTCGCGTCGATCTGCACCTGTTCCGGAGAAAGTTCGCACACCGATCTGTATAATTTCCGGTCGGTCTGCATGATCAAATAAACGAGAAAGGTTAATTTCTTCTCCCCGCGGGCCCGTGCTGTTGCAACCGCTGATGGAAGGGAGGGGCTGAAGCAGCGTACTCCAGAGAAATGTGCTCTGGTATGTGTTTGTGATGGTTGCTTGAGTTCACTGTCACTTTATAATCACAGAGGATTTTCAGAGATACTCTGCTATGATCAGTGGCCTACGCAGAATTTTGTCAAGGGTGGAGTCATTATTAAAAATGGTTTACGATTTACGTTATCGGTATTTTATATTTTGTGTATTATTACTAGACATCGGATTTTTAGGCACTAAAAATTGCAGTTTTAGGCGCCTAAAATAAGCTCAAAATTTGTAAAATTAGGCTCTATTTTAATGAAAATAGGCATTTTAGGCACATCAAGGTATCATACTTATTTCTTTCACTGAAATTTTTAGTTATATACTAAAATACGCACAAAAAAGTATGTTTAAACATTAAAAAAGAATACTATATTATATTTATAAACAGAGCTGCACAAATTTAATATATTGAAACTAATGAAATAATGATTATTGATATCAAGATTACTCATTTTAAGTTATTGAAATTCACTTCCATGCTCAGACTTTATTATAATTATCTGCACAGTACACCACCAGAATTTTTTCTAAATTCTCCACAGTTAACCTTTGCCTTTTGTCACTGAGAATCATTTTGAAAGCAGAAAAACTTCTTTCAACTGAAATCTAAAAATGTAAAGTAAACTGAATTAAAATAAAATCCTAATTGTTGTATTGCCGTATTTCTATCACAAAGTTAGTGGGTTCGAACAATCAAAATTTTAATGACCTGCAAATACTTTAACTATCGGAATTTAAAAGGTTAAAGTATAGTGGTCTTAAAAAGAATTATACCTCAGGATAGCTCAGTCAATGTATAAATATTATAGGCCTACTCATTAAAATTAATAGAATTTATATATTTCAACTATTGTTACATACCTGTTTGCTACAAATCTTGCAGAATATTATTTTTCCATCATAAGTGAATTCTGAATATTCTGTTAGCCATTGCCGGATCAATGTAGATTTTGCACTTATATTTTTCGGCATTATCGCGTTAAACTTCACAGGAAAACGTCCTACCGCTCAAAACTTCTCAACACAAATAAGGTGAGGGAAAGAGCAACTATTAACGAGCATTCAAATGAACCGTTGTTATTGAGATTCAATTGGACAAAAATACAAAGTTCCACTTATTGTTGCATTTCCTGGTAGTGTTAACACTAGGAGGGCCATTCTTTTAAATATTTTGTAACGGTTTACCCTACTAATTCGCAGTTTTACGACTTTTCATAAATATTTCAAAAACACTCTTTCTCCAAAAATTGTGATTTTATGACACTCTGAAGGGCAGTGCAGCTAATCGGTTTCAGACCGAAAACAGTCATTTTTATAGTATAGTATATCTCTGAATCGGTAGCAGCACATGTTGTGATTGTTGCCTGCTTCAAAACTAAGGTTGGTTCTTTGTCGGCATTTATGCCTCCAAACATGTTAAATTCGGTGAAATCTATTGCGAGTGTCGTGAGATTCAAAACATTTTGTTTCCTTTATCAATGGTTTCATGGCCGGTGTGAAGCAAACTTTCCACTTTTTAAATGCCTTAAATTTCGCAGTGAATGCATGTATAAATTATAAAAAGTAAGAGTGAAATGCGAAACTTTACAGTGAGTTAGGCATTTTTAGGCGAATATTAACAAATTAGGCTCTAATAACCGTTTTAGGGCATTTTAGGGCACTATAAAACTCTTTGAATACCTTTCAATTTCCATGAAACACAAATATTAATAATTATTTTTACTTTTCTCCTAAAGAAACAAAATAGGCATTTGCCCTAGAATCCGATGTCTGATTATTACTATCATTATTATTAGGCTATTATTATTACTATTATTACTACTATTATTATTATTATTATTATTATTATTATTATTATTATTATTATTATTATTCGATTGATACTCGGGAGGAAATTAAACACAGAATAAATATGGGAAATGCTCTGTTATTATTCGGTTGAGAAGCTTTTATCATCCAGCCTGCTGTCAAAAAATCTGAAAGTTAGAATTTATAAAACAGTTATATTACCGGTTGTTCTTTATGGTTGTGAAACTTGGACTCTCACTTTGAGAGAGGAACAGAGATTAAGGGTCTTTGAGAATAAGGTGCTTAGGAAAATATTTGGGGCTAAGAAGGATGAAGTTACAGGAGAATGGAGGAAGTTACACAACACAGAATTGTACACATTGCATTCTTCATCTGACATAATTAGGAACATTAAATCCAGACGTTTGAGATGGGCAGGCCATGTAGCACGTATGGGCGAATCCAGAAATGCATGTAGAGTGTTAGTTGGGAGGCCGGAAGGAAAAAGACCTTTGGGGAGGCCGAGACGCAGATGGGAAGATAATATTAAAATGGATTTGAGGGAGGTGGGATACGATGATAGAGACTGGATTGATCTTGCTCAGGATAGGGACCGATGGCGGGCTTATGTGAGGGCAGCAATGAACCTGCGGGTTCCTTAAAGGCCAGTAAGTAAGTAAGTAAGTAAGTAAGTAAGTAAGTAAGTAAGTATTATTTGATTGTTTTGTATGGTTGTGAAACTTGGACTCCCACTTTGAGAGAGGAGCAGAGATTAAGGGTGTTTGAGAATAAGATTCTTAGGAAAATATTTGGGGCTAACAGGGATGGAGTTACAGGAGAATGGAGAACTGCACGCAATGTATTCTTCACCTGACATAATTAACAACATTAAATCAGACGTTTGAGATGTAGCACGTATGGGCGAATTTAAAAATGCATATAGAGTGTTAGCTGAGAGGCCGGAGGGGAAAAAACCGTTGGGGAGACCGAGACGTAAGTGGGAGGATAATATTAAAATGGATTTGAGGGAGGTGGGATATGATGATAGAGAATGGAGAGAAGAGGGCAGAAGAGATGGGAAAGAGAGAAGAAAATAGAGCGGATCAAAGGGACAGGTCAGGACAAGCAGGATAGAAGAGAGCAGAACAGATGGGAGAGAGAAGAAAATAGGCAGATCGGAGAGACAGGACAGGACAAACAGGATACAAGAGGCAGAACATTTGGGAAAGAGAGAAGAAAATAGAGCAGATCGGAGAGAGAGGGAAGACAGGAAGTGACAAAGAGGAAAGACTAGATCTTAACAGATGGTAAAGAGAGAAGAACATAAGAAAGCTGAAGATACGGGACAAGACAGATAGCAGAAACAGAACAGGACGGACAAAAGTACGAAGGAATAGATGAGAGGAATTACAACAATAAAACTGAAGAAACAAGACGAATAAGGGAAGAATGACAGCATAAGAGAGATTTGAAAACGATAAAAACAACCTCATTCAAGAAATTAAACTATATAATCGCATACAGAACAAATAACACTCTACAAAAACATCTCAACACACAAACAACGCAAAAAACAAATACAATCACACAGGCGTATTCAAACTCAAATGGAACACCTGCAACAACTTCTATAAAGGACAGACAGGCAGACAATTTCAAACAAGTTACAAAGAACACATCACAGCCATAACAAAATTACAAAACACCTCCACATATACAGAACACATCACAAATGCTAACCACACCTACAGAGACATAAACGCAGACATGGAAATACTACACATCCAACCAAAAAGCCAGAAACTCAACACACTAGAACAATATGAAATATACAGACACACGAAAACACACCCCAACGATATTCTCAACACACAACTCAATTTCAAAACACATACACTCTTTAACTCTACACTACGAACGCACCCTCACAGGAAACAAGAGGCGCCAAGACAACAACGACCAGTTCCGAAGATGACCGAAAATAGGTCGAAACATGTTAACAAGGTACGTTAAAATTTAACACAAGAAAGTTCTTATCATACATATTCCGAAGTGATACAGTGTTAAAAGTTGTGTAATCAAGATGTATGGATAAAAACAAGCAGCTGCAGTACAATAATTGAACTAATCCAGTAGTGAAACAATCTTAGTTTGTCAAACACCTGGTCTCTAATTCTACAAAACGAAAAATGAACCAGTCAGTGAAACACTGAACCAATTACCATTCTTTCAACCTGCAAACGAATCAACCAATCAGTGAGTCAATCGATGAATCACTGACTTACTCGGTTAGCATATCGTCAAATTAAGTCAATCAGCCAAATAATCAATCAATCAATCAAACAGTGTCCCAAAAAGTTACCTACCACCCCGCTAAAAATTCTGTCATCAAGTTCTTCGTCAAACTGTCATTCAAACATCCAATCAGCCCTGCGGTGTGGCGGTTTATTAATCATTCTGTCTATCAATCAATCAGTCAGTCTCAAACTTAGCGAGGCTCAGAATCTGTCACCTAATTAGTGTCTCAATCAGTAAGTTTACTCTTCGAGTACAAAATCATCATTGTCATTAAACTTGTCTGACGATCAGTCAATCACTGTGTAACCTATTCAGTCATCAGTCAACCAGGAAGCCTGTCAAGTAATCGTCAATCAATAAATCAGTGGATCACAAGCCGGGTGGGGTCGGGACCCCGCCGAGCCGCTCGGCTCCACCTCTTCCGCATGGTTTCATCACCTGTTTTCACTGCCCCCAGGGTCGAAGATTGAATTACAGTGCAGGATGCGGATTCGAGGCCCGGGGCGGAGCGCTGACGCAACTGCCGCCGCTCACTGCACGCACTCGATCCCTAATTGCTCGCACAACGTCGTCGGCCTACAGCCATTGTCTTGCTCCGTGATGTGTTCTATTACCAAGTGTTCGCACATTCTCTTCATGCGCAGTACATCACAGTTTGTACCGTCTTTCCTACTCGGAAAGAGTCACCTTCTCCAACCGAACAGCTCATAGTACCCCATCATATGACAAGGCAGACATTAGTCAAAGTTAATGTCTCTCTTGATATATGATGGGGTATCATGAGCTATTTCGTTGGAGAAGGTGTCTCTTTCCGAGTGGGAAAGACGGTACCAACTAGTTATGTAAGTTATTAGTTTTGCAAAGAGTAGTATTAACTTACTTACAAATGGCTTTTAAGGAACCTGAAGGTGCATTCCCGCCCTCATATAACGCCTCCATCGGTCCCTATCTCGTCCAAGATTAATCCAGTCTCTATCATTATATCCCACCTCCCTCAAATCCATTTTAATATTATCCTCCCATCTACGTCTCGGCCTCCCTAAAGGTCTTTTTTTCCCTCCGGTCTCCCAACTAACACTTTATATGCATTTCTGGATTTGCCCATACCTGCCACATGCCCTGCCCATCTCAAATATCTGGATTTAATGTTCCTAATTGTTAGGTGAAGAATACAATGCGTGCAGTTCTGCGTTGTGTAACTTTCTCCATTCTCCTGTAAATTCATCCCTCTTAGCCCCAAATGTTTTCCTAAGAAACTTATTCTCAAACACCCTTAATCTCTGTTCCTCTCTCAGAGTGAGAGTCAAAGTTTCACAACCATACAGAACAACCGATAATATAACTATTTTATAAATTCTAACTTTCAAATTTTTTGACAGCAGACCAGATGACAAAAGCTTCTCAACCGAACAATAACAGGCATTTCCCATATTTATTCTGCGTTTAATTTCCTCCTGAGTGTCATTTATATTTGTTACTGTTGCTCCAAGATATTTGAATTTTTCCATCTCTTCGAAGGATAAATCTCCAATTTTTATATTTCCATTTCGTACAATATTCTGGCCACGAGACATAATCATATACTTTGTATTTTCAGTATTTATTTCCAAACCTATCGAGTAGTATTAACACTGAGGATAATGTTCTTTTTGTGTTTATTGTGTTTTTATTCTATTTGTTCTTTTATTGCGTGTATATGTTTTTATGTCTTACTTTTATATTTATTATTTGGATTATTTATTGTAATATTAATAAGGAATTGAATTAAATTATATATATATATATATATATATTTATATTTCGCCGTGTTTTTCCTTCATATTTTACATTTATTTTATTTTTATTATTTTTTTGAAATTTACTATGAAGTTAGATTAGTTGTAATTGTGATAATTAATGATAACAGTAGTAATAATAACAATTATTGTTGTTTTTACTATTTTATTATTAGTAGTATTGTTTTTGTTTTCTTTGAAAATGCCAACTGCGCATAGTTACAGTACAGCACGAACGGCCGTACAGGCTCGTGCGAAGGATCTTGTGTACAGTGGGTGATCATATTATTAGGGACACTTGGTAAAAGTAGGAATTTCATCTTAAAATCCACATAAAACACAAGTAATTCGGATTTTCTCAACTGGAAAAGCTTTATTACTCTAAATAGTGTTTTATAAACAATATTATTACATATTTAATTGTGTAATAATGAATATGGAATGAAATAAACAAGAAAACCAATATTTTGTCACACATCCCTTTGCAGCAATTACAGCTTTAACTCTATTCGGCATACTAGAAATGCATTGGATACAATTGTTTTTAATTTCTTCGCTGTGATGCCACACTTTGATCAGTTTTTATATTAAATATTGTTTATTTGTAACAATTTCGGAATGAACTTGCCTCTTCATTAGCTCCCAAATATTTTCAATGAGATTAAGGTCCGGAGAGTTACCAGGCCAATCCAGAACCCTGATTTTGTTGTCAGACAGGAATTTTGTCACCTTATTTGCCTTGTGACAGGGCGCAGAGTCGCGCATGAACCCAAAATAATCGTCTGGAAACCATTCACGGACTTATGCAAGAAGCCGTTCCTTCAGAACCTTTATGTATTGATATTGCCTCATCATTCCTTGAACAAAATACAGGCGACCAGTTCCATGACCACTAATCACAGACCACACCATGTTGCTTAGAGGAACGGTTAAAAAAGGTGAATCAATCAGAGCCATCGCCCAAGAATTTGACATTTCGATAAGAAGAGTGCATGGGCTAAAACAAAATTCATCTAAATACGAGGCATTCTGTAGTGATTATAAGAAGCTTTGTTATTATCAGTTTATTGTAGGATGAAAACACAGTTTATTTTGTGTATTTCTTAAATTTAATTAATAGGTATGATTTATGTTCTCTCTTGAAGGGTATACATCATTTTAAAATAATTTAATACACAAACACAACTATTACAAGAAATGCTCAATAAGTTTTTGTACCTTTATTCTCTTCGGCTCTAATCAACAATAACAAACAATGCAGGTTGCCAGGCGACGATAGGAAAGAAAAGATGCGAAAACAAATGAATGTTGTGTACAAAAAATTGAATGCTCTTTCATATTTAAGTATAAAAATATAGGGGTGCCATTTGAAATTTCAAAGTGGGAGTGGCTGGAGGTGGGAGGTGAAATCTAAAATGCAATTAAGCCTTGTTTAAGACATTTCAAAGCCAGTAAGTATTATTATTATTATTATTATTATCATTATTATCATTATTAACACATTTCTCGGTGACTGTGGTTTATGTAGTCTACACCTTAAAGAGATGGTGGTAAGATCATTTACGCTTCTTGAGTGACAAAAGAGTAGTTGAACCATTATAAGTTGATATACTTCCTCTTGTAACAGACGTTGGTGTTATAATTCACAGTATAATCCGCTGGAGAATAATTTAGGGCGTCTGTCTAGCACTAAGTGTGATTAAAGCGGTAACAGATGTGAGAGACCAACTGGAACGTCACTCATCATCCTGCTGCTTGAAAAGATTATTAAAACATATTTCGAAATCTTTTCATGTCACAAACTGATTTAGAGGTGGTAACATGAGTAACCAAGGTTCTTGAAATATCTGTCTACCAGTACTCTAAATTATTGCACCAAATAAAAATAACAAAACATACCACTAATTGCTACACGATTTTCTTACATATAGTCTAAACTCTTACAGTATAAAAAAGATTTCTTAAAATATATACAATGGAAAACAAATTCCCCATCTTTATAAAAGTTGTATATTTTTTTTCTTGCGTCATATTGCGTCCATTTATATTCTATATATTTTGACGAAAAACTACAAAATTAAATATATATATATATATATATATATATTAGACTAAAGATGACTTCATGCAAAATTTAAAATATACATAAAGTTCTATAAAGTAATAAAAATTCCTTTTCTAACATGTCTCAGAGACATAGAAATAACAGCAATGAAGTTAAGGAGAAACCAAAATGTTTAGATGCGTCCCTCAAGATCAATTTATAGTTGTTCGTATCTTTTTAAAATCCTGAGCGAGGTAGCCCAGCCGATTGCCGGCCTCACGGCCACATGCCTCAGCAGAGGTGAATGATCATCCAACCTGTATGGAGAAACGTGTGGTTGGCACGATGATTCCCCCAGCCGTTATAGCTGGAAGACGAATCCAGTTTTCGGTAATCACTGTAGCTTCCCAAATTCATAAGGATACTAGCTAACACAGATTCCATACACTAGACGAAATTTCGTGAGAAAATTTACTCCACCATGAGGATTCGAACCATAGCTCATTCCGTAACGAGAGTCCAGGCTTAATGATCATATATTTACCCAAAATAAAAATGTCAAATGACATAATGGTAATAATAACATGAGTTCGGGAGTGAAACATGACTGCCAACACTGCTGCAATGACTAATGGACGGAACGCTACCATTCAGACCGAGTGCCTTTGTGTTTTCGTAGATGAGCCGGGGATGAGCTGTTGACAAACCACGCAGATGTTCAGCATAATTGTCTAATTAACTATGCTCTTAATATTAAAAACGCATATTTTAATGTATTCTATTGCCCATTCAATCTGCAAAGTTACATCACTTCCACCCTATGTCATTTGGAAATATGATCTCAGCTAATCTCATAACATGTCCATGCAATATTAACTATCTTGTTAATAATTGTACCAAAATTACTTGGTCGAATTCCAATTCAATCTATGATAATCTTATTTCTAGTTCAGCCTTTTCGTTTTATCTTAGCCAGACCTGCAGAACTGTAGCTTCTCAGAGCGACTTCTTTCCTCCCCTTGGTCATGGCGTTCTAGTTACGCTCGGCTGTATCAACATTTATTCTCGGGGCGGAAGTCGATCATCCCCAATAGAAGTGGAGTGAGGCTGACGTCATATTTCCCCTACTTGCGTGTTCTGCAGGCCTTATCTTAGCAGATCGTCTTCAATAATAAATTTCCTTTAACAGCACCTTTTTAAAAATGTACGTAATAACTGTGAAGTTTCGGGACGAAACAAACACGTTTTTCTTTTTAATCCTTTAACCTAGTGGAGACGAAAATACAGAGCAATGGGAATACTGAACAATGAGAAGTTTCTTATGCTGATGGTGAGGTACTAATTGTCTAAAATTCTGAGGATGTGGAATATATGTTTGAAACATTAGGCCTATACGAAGAATATATAAAATGGGATCAAAGAACAAACTGGATCAGAATAAAATATACATGTGTAGGTGATGAAGTCGAATCAGACAACACAACTCTATTTGTAAAGGATGATTATGAAATTATTAATAGAGTTAAAATTTGCCTTTATAAGAGTCGGAAAAGGGAAACACTACGAAGCAAACAAAATTCTTTTGAAGGAAGGAAAAAAACTAAGGGAGAGAAAATTTAGACACTACAACGAAGTGAAAAGAAAGGACTAGAAGCATTTGAAATGTGGATAAGGAGAAGAATGGAGTGTGTGAAATGGACAGACAGAAGAAGAAATTAAGTTGTATTAGAAAGAGTGAGTAAAGAAAGAATGATGCTGAAACTGATCAGAAAGAGAAAAAGAAAAAGCCTGGTCACTGGCTTAGAAGAAACTATCTTTGAAGGTTGCACTGGAAGGAATGGTGAACGGAAGAAAAATTCCTGGCAAAAGAATCAAACGATAGACAACATTAAAATATACGGATCGTATGCGGAGACTAAGAGGAAAGGGGAAAATAGGGAAGATTGGAGAATGCTGGATGTGCAGTGAAAGACCTACTCTTGGGCAAGAAACTATCAATAAATGAATGACATCGACAATGCCATGGAATACCTGACATTTGCCTTACAATTTGGAAATCTCGCTAAAACCCAACTTCGTAATCAGCCCAAGAGACATTCCACCGCAAGCTCGAGCTTAACCTTTGATCACGACAAAACTTCTTACACCTGAGCTATGCCGGTAGCCTACAATGATGATGGCGATCATGACAATGATAGAAAAAGCCAATAATTACATTTTTAGAAATGTATAAAGGTTCAAAACACAATTAAACTTTCTATCTCACAGAATTAAAAAGAGAGTAGAGAATGCGATGAACCCAGTAATGGAAATGACCCTTGTTACTCAACAAGACAGCCAGTCCTTACAATGCACTTCCTACCCGCAACATCTTTAAACTTCATTACCGGGCTTAATTACCAAGTTTCACCTCTGTCCATGTGACCCGCCTTTTAACTTGACTGAAGCCGGAAGTGTTCGGGCGAACACAAAATCGTGCGAGTCTTCGTACGTGGTAGTTGCTCCGTTAAATATCAAAAGTGCAGACAACTGACGTCAATATAATTTTATAATACGTAGATATTTCAGAAATTATAACTTGAATATTTAACTAATGCACGAATTTAATAATGAAGTGTAAGAATCCACTGAATTTCAACCAATCAGAGCCATTTATCACTAGAATATTGTCAATTTTACGTTCTCACATTTGTCTTGTCGTAGGCTGTTTCCTGCTCAGTAGGTAAGGATTTACAAGGCATAGAAATTATAAGATAAAGATAGCCTATTGTGTCCCATGAAGGGCAAAGGCCTCCTTAAATAAGGGAAAGCTCTATTGTGCGTCCATACCAATTAATGAACAAAAATAAAATAACAATAATAATAATAATAATAATAATAATAATGATAATAATAATTATAATAATAATAATAATCATCATCATCATCATCATCAAACAATCAGATATCTAGGCCAGTTGGTCTGTTCTGGTTTCACTGTCTATTCAGTATTCTTCAAATACGAAGATCTTTTTCTCCGTTGCGTTTCTTCAATCTTTCCCCTTCCTTACGTACATGTTCGCTGTCTTTCTCCTTAGTTCCTCCTCTCCCTGCGCCTTTATGCTTTAGCTGCACAAGGATGTCAGGCACGTATCTTCCGAAATAACGCATAGTAATGAGTATAGGTAATAATTTTTTTGTTTTAATATAACTGAAAGACGGGAAGCAAGTCGTACACTTAGGAATAAAAAGAGAGATTACTTGAAGGAAAAACTGAATGAGGTAGAAACAAATAGTAAGAATAAAAACATTCGAGATTTATATAAGGGTATAAAGGAATTTAAAAATGGATATCAGGCAAGGGTAAACGTGATTAAGGATGAGAATGGTGACTTGCTTGCACACTCTCATTCAATCCTTAACAGATGGAAAAATTATTTTGGGCAACTACTAAATATATATATATATATATATATATATATATATATATATATATAGGCCAAGTAGAAATACCGGAACCCACACTTTCGGAAGTCGAAATTGCGATAGAAAATCTGAAAAAGTACAAGTCTCCAGGTATTGATCAAATTCCAGCAGAATTAATACAGGAGGGTGGAAGCGTATTATCTAGTGAAATTTATAAATTTGTACTTGCAATTTGGGAAAAGGAAATCGTACTAGAACATTGGAAGGAGTCCATAATCGTATCTATTTTTAAGAAGGGGGACAAGACTAACTGTAGTAACTTTCTAGGAATATCACTTTTGTTGACGTCGTACAAAATTTTGTCGAATAACCTTTTGAGAAGATTAACTCCATATGTAGATGAAATTATTGGGGATCATCAGTGTGGTTTCAGGCGTAATAGATCGACTATTGATCAGATTTGTTGTATTTGACAGATATTGGAGAAAAAATGGGAGTATAAGGGTACAGTACATCAGTTATTCATAGATTTCAAAAAGGCGTATGACTCGGTTAAGAGAGAAGTTTTATATAATATTCTTATTGAATTTGGTATTCCCAAGAAACTAGTTCGATTAATTAAAATGTGTCTTAGTGAAACTTACAGCAGAGTCCGTATAGGCCAGTTTCTATCTGATGCTTTTTCAAATCACTGTGGGCTAAAGCAAGGAGATGCACTATCACCTTTACTTTTTAACTTTGCTCTAGAGTATGCCATTAGGAAAGTCCAGGATAACAGAGAGGGTTTGGAATTGAACGGGTTACATCATCTTCTTGTCTATGCGGATGACGTGAATATGTTAGGAGAAAATCCACAAACGATTAGGGAAAACACGGAAATTTTACTTGAAGCAAGTAAAGCGATAGGGTTGGAAGTAAATCCCGAAAAGACAAAGTATATGATTTTGTCTCGTGACGAGAATATTGTATGAAATGGAAATATAAAAATTGGAGATTTATCCATTGAAGAGGTGGAAAAATTCAAATATCTTGGAGCAACAATAACAAATATAAATGATACTCGGGAGGAAATTAAACACAGAATAAATATGGGAAATGCCTGTAATTATTCGGTTTAGAAGCTTTTATCATCCAGTCTGCTGTCAAAAAATCTGAAAGTTAGAATTTATAAAACAGTTATATTACCGGTTGTTCATTATGGTTGTGAAACTTTCACTCTCACTTTGAGAGACGAACATAGGTTAAGGGTGTTTGAGAATAAGGTGCTTAGGAAAATATTTGGGGCTAAGAGGGATGAAGTTACAGGAGAATGGAGAAAGTTACACAACACAGAACTGCGCGCATAGTATTCTTCACCTGACATAATTAGGAACATTAAATCCAGACGTTTGAGATGGGCAGGACATGTAGCACGTATGGGCGAACCCAGAAATGCCTAGCCTATAGTGTTTTAGGGAGGCCGAGACATAGATGGGAAGATAATATTAAAATGGATTTGAGGAAGGTGAGATATGATGGTAAAGGCTGGATTAATCTTGCTCAGGATAGGGACCAATGGAGGGCCTATGTGAGGGCGGCAATGAACCTCCGGGTTCCTTAAAAGCCAGTAAGTAAGTAAGTAAGTAGTAATAATAATAATAATAATAATAATAATCATCATCATCATCATCATCATCATCAAAGAATGCGTTCCTTCAATCTTTCCCCTTCCTTACATACATGTTCGGTGTCTTTCTCCTTAGTTCCTCCTCTCCCTGCGCCTTTATGCTTTAGCTGCACAAGGATGTCAGGCACGTATCTTCCGAAATAACGCATAGTAATGAGTATAGGTAATATTTTTTTTGTTATTAATATGACTAAACATTCACAAAAATATACGTATAAATAAATAAAACAAAATACATTTAAAAAAGCATAAATTCATGGTACCAACTAGTATTATGCAATATTCAAATACGAGGGAGGAAAGCAAGACATTTCAAACTTCGTCTTATTTCATATGAAAACTAATCGCAAGATATGTGCTCAAATCCTTAAGCGGTTTAAAATAGTGTTTTTCATTGTTCAAACATGAGAGAGCAACCAAGATTTTATAATCTTCGTCTTATTTCATATATAAAACTAATCGCAAGGTGTGTCTCAAACCTTTAAGCGGTTTAAATAGTGTCCTTCTATTTTCGAACATGAGCGGTAACCAAGATTTTACAAACCTCGTCTTATTTCGCATGACAAACTAATCGCAAGGTGTGTACTCAAATTCTCAAGCTGTTAAAACATGAAGGGATGGGAGTGGAGGACAGCGAATGTTTTTATAGCAAGGTGAAACAAACACGGCAGACCTTCTCCTGCAGAGCGAACATCGGCGAATATCGAACTTCGCCATACTCGACAAAATGAACCGAACACAGTGTTGGTCATGCACGATGATAATGTATAGTATGAAAATGAAATAAAATTTTATTTAACAGATTGCGTATTATGTTATGATTACGTATAATATTATGAAAATAAAAACATTTATTTAACATGTTGGCTATTACTTATTTACAGAATGGGTAGTAGCCCATAAGTTGTAATTATATAAGTATTAAAATGATTTTTTTTTCAATTTTTAACAGAGTACTGTAATTTAATTTCATTATGTGTAATATGAAAATCAAATAATCTTATTTATTGCCAGGTTGGATATTGCAAACTACAATGAATTATTTCCAGTACGGAAATGAAATCATATATTTTACTTATTAACAGGTTATAATGATGTGTATTATGAAAATGAAATCATTTATTTCTATGGACTTATACAATTTATTTTATATTATGTGCTCATGTTATAATACTTTCATCATCCGTATAGTCACAAATCTATTGTCACCGAGCAACTGTGAGTATTTGAATGTTTCGTGAAGAATGTAATTATAACTACATTCTGTCTGCAATTGGTATAGTAAAAACTGTTGTATATTTTCAAAACAAAATGTGATTTACCTATATGTACCTATATTTCTGTCGATCTTTAATGATAATTTTGTAATAAATTTACCTGTCGTTACATCTAAATAAAACCACAAGTTTGTTCTAAAATCCTTACGCAGCTAAAGCATGCAGGGTTGGAGAGGAGGCTAGAGAGACAGCGAGCTTGAAGGGGCAGATTCGAGCGAGCTGGATAGATCTGCTTCTTCAAAGCAGACTTCTGTTCCGTTACGCTTGACATACTTGAACCGAACATAGAGCTTGAAATGCACGACTCTAATCGAGATGCTGAAATATTTTGTCACACACTGGTACCTGAATATGGATCTCTATGAATTCGTTTCGACCAATTCTTCTAAGATATTTTTGTATTCCGTAATCTGTTATGGTTTTGATTGTTTGTTTTAACGTTTTTCATATAGGCCTATAAATTGGAGGCTGATGTTTCAGGTTTAAAGTTGAAACAGTAGTTTTATTTCCGGCTATGTTACAATGATATTAGATTAGATGTAATTTTCGTACATGAATCTTTTTACTATACAGGGTGTTTAAAAATACGGGGCATAATTTCAGGTATGTATTTCCCACATGTATACAATCAAAATAGTTCATTACAACATGTGTCCGGAAATGCTTCATTTCCGAGTTATGGCCTTCACAACATTGAAATTCACCGGAACGGTTTTCTTTTCGCAGGTCGTTGTCATTACAGAAGAAGTTCAAAATGTCCACCTCCTGCTTGAATACAGACCTCACATCGATGTCTCATTGACCTGCGAACACGATCCCAAACTCCAGGAGTATTGCGTATGTCCTCAGAACATGCCACAATTCGATTCCGAAGGGATTCCAAATCAGGCACCGGAGACGAATAAACCAATGATTTTAAATGGCCCCACTAGTAGAAATCGAGAGGGTTCAGATCAGGTGAGAGTGGAGGCCAAGCAATTGGGCCACCTCTACCTATCCATCGATCAGGAAACCTTCGATCCAAGTACCGGCGAGCCGTACGACTGAAGTGTGCAGGAGCGCCATCAAGCAAGAAGTGAATGTATTGATGATTGATCAGTGGAGTGTCTTCTAAAACATGAGGTATGGTATTTTCCAGGAAGTTTGTGTACGCCTGCCCCGTAAGTCTGTTTACAAGTACAGTACATGGGGTCCAACTAATCGATCACCAATGATACCGGCCCATCGATGTGAGGTCTGTATTCAAGCAGGAGGTGGACATTTTGAACATCTTCTGTAATGACAACGACCTACGGAAAGAAAAACGTTCCGGTGAATTTGAATGTTGTGAAGGCCATAACTCGGAAATGAAGTATTTCCGGACACATGTTGTAATGAACTATTTTGATTGTCTACATATGGGAAATACATACCTGAAATTATGCCCCGTATTTTTGAAACAACCTGTATTGATGGTGGTTGATAATGTTGACGATGATCAGTGTGTTCAAAACGACGGTGATGACAAAGACGACGATTTCGTTACATACAATTAGTATTGATAAGGAATATCTGACAATATCAGCGTAGCTCATACTTAAAAATGAAATCTGTACTTTAAGCAGTAATGCATTATTGGCAAACTCAATGGAAAACAAAAGAGCCGATAACACCGCCGCAAGGTTTCTGTATTTCTGCGGTCGCTTCATTAGCCCGGCGGAGCTCGTGACTGTTTCTGGGCCCCTTCATTAACCCGTGGAAGATGGCTATAAATTACAAGCACGACTTGCAGCCATGCAGAATATTTAGAGTTTTTAATCTCCAATCACTTTACCGCTAAACACGAGAATGTAGAAAATGAATGTAATAGCGTCTTCATTACAGAGCTGCCTGCTTTCAAACAGCATGAGCCTGACTCATCAAGTATTAAATAATAGCATTATGCTGCTATTAGCCCAATGCCGGATGAGTTGCCACAAAGCAGATCTCATTGTCGTCAGGCAACCAATCACCTTTCTCATCATCTTACCTCAGGCCTTAAAGCATATCTTCCTTCCACATTTCCGAGCTTTCATGTCATATAAGCTATTTTGTACCTTCCGGGTGGTCGTCCTTAATATGTTTTACAATATGAGCGGTTCCTAAAACAAATTGCATAACTCCGCTTTTCATTTCATTGCAATTGCATGCTTATTTTGAAAGGCGATACGTATGTAAAACTTTCAGTTCTACAAGTAATAAAATTATACTGTGTTTCAGTTAGATATTCCACTTTTTAAACAGATCTATTATTAATTTGACTGTTTCCGCCAGTGGTTTAATGGTAAAGCTCTCTCCTCTAGCCCAGTGATTCTCAACCTTCGAGAGACCGCGGTACGGTAAATTCTTTGCCCATAAGACGAGGGTCCAGTCATAACAAATGTTTTCGTAAATGCATTTAAAATTTGTTTAAAGTTCATACATTTAACTAAAACAAGTATTAATAATTAATAGTAGAAGGAAGAAGAATAAAGTGCATAAGATATTTTATGCTCAACTATACCGAAATGTAGTAATTATACACCTGGTAGCAGTCCTTTAATGCATGTCATTAAAGTACACCGATTCATTAAAGTTCAGGTTTTCGATTATTCTCGGATATGCAAACGAAAGACAACTATCGAAAGGTCACGGAGGCTGGAAATCCAATACTGTCGCAGAAGGTTATGTTCTGTTACTACAACAATTAGCGTTAATTGTAAATAATATTCAAATAAATTCAATGTCATCTCGTTTTTCAATGTCGAATTCAATTTCAAGGTTATATCAAGACTAATGTTTATCTTACTATTATCAAGATCGTCGATATTCGTCTCCCGGAAAAGATCAATGCTTTCGCGTCTGCGCACATCTCACAATTCATGAGGAAGGCTATTGCACCACTCACATAACAATAACATGAATACTTACGAATAATTTCAAGTTAGAAATATGGTCGAGCATAAAATGTCGTATGAAACTTGCCTATAATGGTAATTAAGACGCTCGTATGAAAATTATGGAACTCGCTTGCGCTCGTTTCATAAACATCCTCGCGTCTTAATTACTATCATTATAGGCTCGTTGCATAATGTACTATACCTAGTTAGATTTTAAAATTTAAAGTTTAGAGACGAACTGGATTCTGAAATGAAGCAAGTTCAGAAAAAGTGCTGTATAACATTTTACTCTTGTTTTTACACCCACAAAGTTTGTACAGTGACTTACGAATCACTGCGTTCAAAGTGTAATAAATCATGTGTTTACAATATTAAAAATACGTACTGTCGAATGATCAAGCCGATTAAGATGAATGTCGATGAATGCTGATAAAGAGAAATTACATCAGAGCTTCTATCTCCATTTATTATTGTTTCAGAGGAGAAATTGATATTTTAATATGAGGCACGAATTGCAGTGCTTAGTAGTAGTCGGTGTAACGTTAACAGACGGATTATCTCTCGTTCTCGAGAAAAGGCAGTGCCGCCGAATACAATTCTCGTAAATACTGTTATATTTCCGTTAAGGCTGGTTCACAATATACCGGAAACGGAAACGACAACGAGAACGGAAATAATGTTAAAATAAATGTATTTAAATGTGAGCATTCACAATAGTTAATTCTGAATGTTCACATTTAAATACATTTATTTTAACATTATTTTCGTTCTCGTTCTCGTTGTCGTTTCCGTTACCGGTTTATTGTGAACCAGCCTTTACTCTCGTCAACGACAACGCTCGGTACTGAGATGGTGCATACTCACTGTACCTGAGAAATAGCTTAACTTACTACTGCCACAACGATACAGTGCACTGACGTGAAAATTGGACTGCACTGTACCGATACCCCTGAGACGAAAGTTTGCGTCACATGATTCATTCCCAGCAGTTGTCTTTGTTGTCACCGGCAATCATTCGTCAGATATGTGTTATATATATATATTTTTTTCATTTCATTTATTGTATTCCATAGATCTTATATTAGCATTGAAGCTTTAAGATGTGTGAACAAATCAACATTTTACAATACTACAATTTTTTGTGAGATGAGGCCGAGGACTTGCCATAGACCACCCGGCATTCGTTCCATGGCCAGGGAAATCTCGGAAAAAAACGAACCAGGCAACCAGACCAAACGGGGATCCAACCCAAGCCCGAGCGCTGCTACAGATCAACAGGCTAGCCAGTCAGGAAACAGAGCTACGTTGGTGGCTCTACAAAAAATATAGGTTACAGTACACAGCAATTAGATTATTAAATTTACATACCTAAACAATCACTCATCAGTTGAGCTATAAAATAATATATAGCAAGTGAGATAGTTCAATTAAATGCATAAACAATTAAATCAATACAAAAATTGATGGTACACATCATGCAAACTACTTCTAATTACTAGCATAAACAATTCATCAGTTGAGCTATACAGATTACTACTCAATTTAAAGCATATACAATTCATCGGCCAAGTTACACAAAACTACTCAATACAGGATGTTTCTAAATTAGACCGACAAACTTTGGGATCGGTTAGATAACCTTCTTTCAAACACTTTTCGTTAAGGAACCCCGTGGGTTCGAACACTTCGTTTCAGTGCAAGAGAATTTAACTCTACCACCCTTTGTTTACTCCGTCAGCACAGTATACCTTATTTTATTTCAAGGAGTGCAGTTCGGTGTTCAAATAAGCCACCGAACTGCACTCCTTGAAATAAAATAAGGTACCATTCTTCGACCTGGTTTGTTTATTGCCTGAGCTCGGTATCATGCATTAATCCAATTTGATTACTACCTCGTCCACACCTGTGGAGTAACGGTCAGCGCGTCTGGCCGCGAAACCAGGTGGCCCGGGTTCGAATCCCGGTCGGGGCAGGTTACCTGGTTGAGGCTTTTTACGGGGTTTTCCCTCAACCCAATACTAGCAAACGTTGGGTAACTTTCGGTGCTGGACCCCGGACTCATTTCACCGGCATTATCACCTTCATTTCATTCAGACGCTAAATAACCTAGATGTTGATACAGCGTCGTAAAATAACCCAATAAAATAAAATAAAAATTACTACCTCTGGTTTATGAAACCCCTGTTGACTCTGAAGAAGATCTTGCAACACGCATTGTCTGCGCGTTGCTGAAATCAGGGAAATACCTAGCGTCTTTGCTAGGATACGACAAAGTATGGCATGTTGATGCAATGCTTGTCTGGAAGTCAATGGACGTGTGTTCCAGCTAGGAATGGGTAAAAAAAACTGGATCATTTTTTTTAACTGTTTTACAATTGCAACTGTTTCGATACGAACAGTTTCGTGATATAACCTGTTCCAACTGTCGCAAAGGGTGTTACACTGCTTCAGTGATCACTTCCAGTGTTGCCAACACATAAATTGTATCCCCGTCAGTTTATCACCTGGAAATCCGTCAGAATCCGTCAAAATTAAAAAAAAAAAGTAAGACCCACTCAATAATTTATATACAAATAAAAGCAAATATTAACGCAACTTCCTCAACAATCTTGATTAAGATAATAATAATTCATCCACATCATCTGCCTCTAGTTCTGCAGTTGATGTGCTTTGTTGATCTACGCTCCCCCCAAAATTAAACAATACAAATGACAGCAGTTAAGAAAGTCAAAGGATGATATAAATGGTAATTTCCGCCAGAAAATCCCTCACCCGTCAAAGACATTCTTTTCCCGTCTGCTACATTGAAATTCCGTCAACTTCCACGGAATTTCCGTCCAGTTGGCAACACTGATCACTTCAACGTTCCACAAGGTTCCAAGAGATAAACAGTTCAATTTCGAAACAATTTTCCTCATCTTTGCTGTCTGCAAAGGCCACGTGTAGCGCTATCATTGACCTCCAATCGAAAGTAGATATAGGGTCATTCCATATCAAATCAACAAGGCGCTCAACCCCACCGACTCAGATTTCTTTCAAATTTTGAGGGTTTGTTTTACCTGCCGCTCTAACTAAAACTGCCGAGTTTCATATGTCCTGTGCTTTTCGTTTTCTGTCAGTGGCGTTTCAAACATGAAGAAAAATCATATTTTTGTAAGCACGCCGCTTCAATTAAAATTATATATCTCAACAACGTCTCCAGATAAATTTACAAAAATTGGGTGATACATTCTTAATATGTGTTAGTTTTTATTGCTTATATTGTTTTCTGCATGTATTTAATTACACTAAAAAAAACATGGTGAAACAATTTTCATATATTAATATTTAAAAATGCGGGGGTTCTATTTTAAGGAAAAAAAAATATAGTACGGCTCAATTAGTGATATAATGAACTGATAAGTTTCAACTTGAAATCATCATAGGTTACAAAGATAAAAATTATTATGTCACTGCAAGCGTAAGCTAACCGTGTAAGTCGCGATAATTATGTCCCACACATTCGTTGTATTTAATTATATTTGATCATATTCTTGAATGTCGCTATGTAATTTAACATGTATTACATAATTCGAATTTTTTAAATTATTACTTGAAATAAATGATTGTCACATGGATTTTGTTAAACCTGAAGTTCTGTAAGAAATGCTTACCTTTCATTGCTGAGATGAAATAGCCTGATCATCTTTCCAGACAGGATGCTGCGTTGTTTCAGCTGCATTTTAAAACTGCTTAGCAAGTATAATACCCATCCTAAACAGCAGGACTGTATGAACCTTGTGTTCCAGGCACTGCGGTGGATTTTGCAATCGAAGAGCAAGCATTTTTTCCTCTTCAGTATAGCTTTTTTCAGTCACATAAACGGTATTAATGTTTGGGAGATGATCTGTTGTCCAGTCGTACAATTCCTTAGGTGTAGTTATTTGTTTATCGGATGGTCTCTGCAAACTAGCGCAAGCCGCAAACCTTTTAAATGTCCCACCTACAACGTCGCATGCTCTTTTGCCATGCGATATGCAAATATGATGCAATTCTGTTGGAAATCCAAAATCTTAATGTAATGTGAGGTTCAGGAAATGTTTTCCTATTTTTATACTGAGCAGAGAATCCTTCGGAGAAATACATAATTTTTGTAGTGAATTACAGATGTTAGTTTTAATGACTCCATTAGATATTTTTTAAACAGATGTACAGCTGTAGTGTCATATTTCGAGCAGTGTGAAATTATTACCAGATTTTTAATAGAGACTGTATCGGATGACGATTCGTTATAATATATTACGAAAATATGAATGGTTGTCTGCACATTAGTCCTGTGATATGACTGAATTTCATCTTGGATTACGAAATAATAGTTTTCAGCGAAGTCGCATAACACAACAAGCTGGCATGGTTGTAGAAATGATTTCATATCACGTAGAAACTTACTTTGTTCAGATGATATAAATGAGTGAGTCAGTAAATCACCAAGTTTCTCCAAGATACAGTAGAAAAATTTGTCTGGGTTTCATTATGGTCTCAAGCGTTGATCGGTCAGGCGTCATCCACTGTTTGTAGGTCACTGATTCACTGAAGTTTTATTCGAAACATTTCTCTAAACCCACTCTTATTTTGAACGGTTCAGGACATTCTGTACATTTCCTGAACAAGCAATTTATATGAGGAGGATTGCACATCATAGTAGCCAAGAAATGTTAAGTTGGAAGGTATAAAGAAAAATTTTCTTGAAATCCACGTAGACCTGAAAATTTAATAAATTGCTTCCGGCGTAAGTTTTACATTCTGATAAGGACACAAACACAGACAGTATAGTTCCACTAACTCCAGCTAGAATACAATACAATTTCTTAGTCAGGGTTAGAATTTTTAAACACTGCATATAATTAATTTCTGCTCATGTGATTTACTCCCTGATTCTTTAATCACAACAAATATTTCTTACCAGGCATCATTCTGCTAATCTCGTCAGAACAACAGAATTCATTAACTTTACCGGCAACAGCCGCGAGCAAGGGTTTCGGATTTGGTGAACACAAAATTCCCTTTCCCTTTGCCAGGACTTTTGCTTTCCGAATTATGTATTCGAAAGCTGAAAGAAACTCTTTTTTATATTATTTACGCTCCAGCTTTTAGGTAGTAGTGTTAAAATGGTGATTTTCTCACTTTTACCCGAATTTTGAAAATTTTCCTGCAACTGAGACAAAATTTCAGAATCAGAAAGGTCCTGGTTCCTCGGTGTCTTTAATATCGAAGACTTTATCCTTTACAATATTTTCAAATTTCTGTCTCTTATATTTCTCTTGTTGTAGACTTTCTTGTTTAATAAGGAACATACATTGGTCAAAAATACTTGTATTTAATGAACTTACATTTGCTGTAGAGTTGACGTATTTTTCATTACTAGGGTCATTATGAGGATTCTGCGTAATAGCATCATATTATATTTTTATTTCTTTGCGACACATAGCGCACACCTTTTGTTCCTGTTTTAAATCGGGAAATACATTAAGCATCCACGATATAACACTTCTTGAATTTTTCCTCTAATTACAATGCCTTGATTTCTCGAAGGGACTGCAGCAAACATAGGCCTATAACTTAAAACGCGACTCCATTACATCGCACAAAACTACCACATACTACAAAAACTAACGACACTGCACTTGAAACAGATTGCACGTTTTGTATAAATTGAAGACTGTATAAACTGCCACTCATGACGACCTGACGGATCGATGACGCAGCTTATCAGACAAGTACGGACTCGTGCGCATGCAGTGTTGGTGTAAGACGGGTTTAAGTGCTATAAACCAATACATTGATATATTTTTTTTACTGATATTCCTGAAACGTTTCCAAAATGAAACTTACACCAAGGGGAGAATACTCTTACCTCTATAACATACATTTTTCGCGAAATAATTTATGTCCCGCATTTATAGATATTCAATGTTAAAATGTGTTTCACGTGACTATTCAATAAAGAATTCATTACTTTGATGCAAACCTATTTTTATTGAAACTTATGATCCATTAGCTTTAAAATAAGCCCAAGTTTAAGATTCTACCTCAATTAGAAGAGAAGTTATGAATTATTTTTGTTGACATAGTATGCGACATTTTTTACATTTTTTCTCGTATTGACAGAATTGCTGTATGGATATCGTGCATTATTGAGTGCTAAAATTTTACATAATTAATTAACTTAAGGTTCTTTACCATCCCACCAAATTTAATGAAAATCTGAGGTGGTCGGGTTGAAAAGTCCACTTTTTTATGTTGATTTGACATGGAATGGCCCTATAATATCATCCATATTCCACACGACCTTCGTGCAAAGGTAGCCTATGTAGGATCCTGCAATTTAATTGTACGAATCAAATTCTCTAATAAATCTGATATTAATTGTTAGCTGTCCATTGATGGAGAATAGTTCATGGTGCCCTAACATAGTGTTAATTATTAATATACCGCGAAAAATATCATCGGCTAATGTCATCGATATTAAACTCTCCTAGGGTTATATGCATTATTTTTACTAAAATCGATTCATTTTGAATTGTAGTTATTTACTGTACCCTTAACAGTAACCAACGAAAAATGATTTTCGTTGTCATAATACACTGAACAGCTGATTTAAAGACGATTCAAGGGCTTTGAAACATGTTCCTGAAGCGGATGAGAAATTGTAACAGTTGGAACACTTGGGACAGTTGGCACTGATGTTGTAAACATATTCTTATGAAACTGTTTCTTTGAAACTGTTATTTTGGAACAGCTTCGGTCATGAAACAGTTACAGTCGAAACTGTTTCTTAAAAAGAACAGTTTATCCCATCTCTAGTTCCAGCATTTGTAGTGATGAGGCAATAAAACAATGTATCCATACTGCTGATTTAACACTGAAGTGAGTGTTTTTCTTTTTCATTCGGTTTGTTTTCTTTGTGTCTTTCTGTATGTTTGGGTCAATAAATTGTGTCTGTAACATTAATGATTTCTTTATTCACTTTTCACGTAACTACTGTCGGTGACTCAGGAGAAGACGAGAGCGGACTGAGGAGGAAGGGATGTGAACAGGTAACGTACGACAACACGTGCAATATTTGTACTGCAGTAAGCGGAAACATTAGGTCTCCTTCTGTTCAACTTAGCTTTAATTTCCATACGCATTGTTACTCATGTTTCCTGCACGAGTAATAACCTGGCTACTACCTGAGCGATGTTTATAATAATCAGCAGCGATAGTCAAGAAGGTCACATTCTTTCCGCTCGTCTTCTCCTGAGTAACGGACAGTAATTACTTCAATCCCTTCCTGTACGATCGAACCATGTAATGACATAAACCTCTCTTGATCTGAAAGTGTCGCAGCCCATGGGTTCCTTAACAAGAACTGTTTGAAAGAAGGTTATCTATCCGATCCCTAATTTTGTCGGTCTAATTTAGAAAAAGCCTGTACATAATAAACAGAATAATTCTGTGTTGCGGGTGGTATCACATATATTTGTCACCTCGAGATCTTTGGCAACTTTTCTACCGGTTTGGCTTTTCAAATGATGAAGAAAAAAGAACGGAATTAGTAGAATAATCTAACATAAATTCAATACAGCAAATGCTCCAAGCGACCTGCTGCAGTCACAATCTTGTAGAAATGTTTTTGTCCTTTTGAGATGGAAGATATCTAAAGGCGCACACCAGTGTTTCCAGTTGCCTCATTATCTCAGTGTAAACTCATTAACTCGTCTCGCCAGCTCCAGTTTCCTGATACAAACTGATCCCTCAGCACTTCATTAACAAGAGCCACAAGCAGATCCCAGCATCAACCAAGTCGTTATTAACAACAGAAATGCTTGAGAGTGAAGTTCAAGATCCTGAGAAGTATGTACGTTATGTAATGTCCCTTTACATATACTTACTTATCCAGGAATATGAAATGGTTGTAATACAGTGGAACTCCACAAATAGACGCTCACTCTCGTATACTCCACGATACAAGGTAAGTCAACGCATCCTGTCCCGTGCTGCACAGGGCTAACCAGTTGAACCAGTGCAGTAGTGTGCAGATACTCGTACACGTTGGCAGCAAGGCAGGGAACAAAATACGTGTACAGGCCAGTTACTTTATGGGTTTATGGTGACAGCTCTGGCCTGGCGACGCAGTGGTTTGGGCGAGTTCACTGTTTGTTCGAAGGGGTGTTCCTTTTAGTCTTCCCCTGGCTGCGTTAGCGGTCACATCTCGGGAGCGCTATTGTGGGCGACAGTCGCGCTAAGGACGTACTACACCACCACTGCCTTGTATATTGCAATTTAGTGTGTGTGTTACGTACATTTCATTTAGTTACTTAAATAGTTGTGTGCTTCTGTTTTGTATTGTTTAGTATGTAGTATTTATTGTCTAGATTCACTGCTATTTTCTGTTTGTGAAAATGCTGCCTGTTAGAAGCAAACTGAAAGGTCGGGTATTGCATTCGCAGTCGCGAGAAGTCGTGAGCAACGTATAGCGCTTTATGAAGATAGCGTCGGAAGAAAAAACGTAACAAATGTTGGAAAACTTGTAGCAGAGTTTACCGCTGTGTCTGAGAGCTGTGTTAGCCAAATAATAAGGGAGACTAAAGACATTGATAATCGGCGCCAAAATCAACTGTGTACAACTTGAATGAAGCTGTCATAAGATGAACCAAAGCACGAGTTCTATATTTCACAGAAATAGCGGCCCACACTTAAAAAATATATATTATTGAAATTGAAAGACTGTCAACTTTCAGGGAGGTATCTCGACTTTGAGGAAAGTTATTTTGAAATTAGGATTTCATTGAAAAAAAAAAAACAAAATAATCGCCAAATTCTGGTCGAGCATCACAGCATTAGGGCCAAAAGTTTGCAGTATTTGAGGAAAATAAAGAAGTACAGAGAAGAAGGCCGCTCCATCTTTTACATGGACGATGATGATGATGATGATGATGGTGGTGGTGGTGGTGGGAAAGGTAACAGTGAAGCACTGATGAACATTACCGATATTTCCGCATGAGTATATGTCATTGTTAATTAGTGATTAACTGTTAAATATAATGATTCGATTGCTGCTCAGTGTATTTCCACATTAGTGTTTATTAGTGATTTTATTGTTCCGAACTGCTGCTCATTGTATTTCCACATTGGTTTATTCTTTAGTGTTTATTATAGTTCCGAACTGCTGCTCATTGTATTTCCATATTAGTTTACTTCTTTAGTGTTTATTAGTGACTATTGTTCCGAAGTATGAAGTGAACACAGTGACAGGAGCTCAAAATTATGCAGACGCTGCAACGAGAGACTTCATTTCTAATATGACTGTATTTCCCTCCCTCCATTCGCTCCGTCTCGGATCGGTCTCCCTCCCACAGTTGAACCTTCTCCTCTCTCGCGTCGACGAGCTGTCACCATAAAGTAACTGGGCTGTACTAATGTTGAAGCATAAGTTACAAATATTGGAACGGTTAAAAAAGGTGAATCAATCAGAGCCATCCCTCAAGAATTTGACATTTCGATAAGAAGAGTGCATGGGCTAAAACAAAATTCATCTAAATACGAGGCATTCTGTAGTGATTATATGTTATTATGAGTTGATTGTAGGATGAAAACACAGCTTATTTTGTGTATTTCCTAAATTTAATCAATAGGTATGATTTATGTTCTCTCTTGAAGGGTATACACCATTTTAAAATAATTTGATACACAAACACAACTATTACAAGAAATGCTCAATAAGTTTTTGGACTTTAAAATCTTCGGCTCTAATCAACAATAGTCCACACCTGTGGAGTAACGGACAGCGCGTCTGGCCGCGAAACCAGGTGGCCCGGGTTCGATTCCCGGTCGGGGCAAATTATCTGGTTGAGGTTTTTTCCAGGGTTTTCCCTCAACCCAAGATGAGCAAGTGCTAGGTAACTTTGGATGCTCGACCCCGGACTCATTTCACTGGCATTATCACCTTCATCTCATTCAGACGCTAGATAACCTAAGCTGTTGATAAAGCGTCGTAAAATAACCTACTAAAATAAAAAAAAAATAATCAACAACAACAAAAATGCAGGTTGCCAGGCGACGCTAGAAAAGAAAAGATGCGAAAACAAATGAATGTGGTGTACAAAAAATTGAATGCTCTTTCATATTTAAGTATAAAAATATAGGGGTGCCATTTGAAATTTCAAAGTGGGAGTGGCTGGAGGTGGGAGGTGAAATCTAAAATGCAATTAAGCCTTGTTTAAGACTTTCCCCTTGATGTCTAAATTTACGTGCTTTTTAGTTTAAATTGAATTCAATTTAATTAACTAGTTATTTAGAGTGGGAAGTTTAGAAATGAAAGCCCTAAATGTAGATATATTTAGAGAGTTTTTCCTCTAGAAGTTTGTTTTATGTTTCAGATGTATCACGTATATATTATATTTAATCACGGATTTGTTTTGTTATATATTTTACTTATACTACAATATATTATTTAAAATTATATACGTTAATTATTTATGTTTCGGTCCGCACGCCATAAAAAACATTGTACAGCCCTTATGTTTACCAATGTCCGCAGTTCTCCGTAGAAAGACAGCGTTCGTACCTCGTCTCGCACACGGACCATTGCTGTGTCTATTTGTGGAGTTCCACTGTATAAAATGATGCACAAATTGTGGAATAAATTTGGAAATGAAACCGAAGTACTTGAAGAAAACCTGCTTGTAAATTCTTTTGTCTACCATAAATATAACGAGATCAGACCAGGAGGTAATACTAATTCCATTTGGAGATACGGAGTGACAAATTTATTAACATATCACTGTGTTGTACACATTAAATAATTGTATATCATTGGCTATAATTATCTAACACACTATAAACTAAAGAATAAACACATCAACATAATGTTTACAGTACATGTCATTGTGATGTGCAGACGAAAACAGTGATAAATGTCAGATGAAACAAATTCTTGACCACGAGAAGTGCTCTAAGAACAGTAGCCAAAGAAACTCACAACTATAACAAAAAGCATAACTACGTTGTAATACGCCACTTCTACATACGAATGAAAAACATAAAGTATTAGTAGAAACAATTATTCAACCACGAGTGGGTTTAGAAAAGTTTACCCAGACATATTGCAAACGTAACAACAAACACATATGCATGATGATGATGATGATGATGATGATGATGATGATGATGATGATTTCAACTCTGATACTCATAAAATGAAATTCATATATCACGCGAAACAATTACTGACATATGAGAAGTAGGTCTACACGTGGACACACGCACGCACACACACACAAAACATTACAAGTTGACACACATAGAGAGACAGATGTAGTAGATAACATGGATGTATGAGTGTGAGGGTTGGCAGGTAGGTATGTTGTTGGGTGGGTAGATTGGTAGATATGTGAGTAGGTGGGTAGACTACTGACTGACGAACCGACGGACAAAGAGCCAGAGAGGTTAGAGAAATTGAATGGGATTAGGCAGAAGGTAGGTTGTTTGGTAGGTAGATAGAGATAAAGAGATGCAAATATAGAGTAAGAGATAAAGAGATGTAAGAGAGATAGAGAGAGAAATAAGCCTTATATAGAAAATAGAGGGCAATAGCGTTTGATCGAAAGAGACAATGCATTTCAGTATATATATATCGTTGGTTTCTTGGTAAAAGTGACAAAGTCCAAAATGCAAAATTGTTGGAAAAGGCATTTAAAGGTTTAATGATCCATCCAAAGATAACTGCACTTCTTTAGATGTTAGTAATAAGTTATTTTGAAGGTAAATGTGCTATATTATTAGTTTTTAATGTAAAATTATGTCTTAAATTTTCATAATTCTTGGAAGCCTTGGAATGTGACTTGGTCACTTTTACCAAGAAACCGACGATATATATATATATATATATAGAGAGAGAGAGAGAGAGAGAGAGACAGAGACAGAGAGGGTTATGTACTCGTAAGTAGATATACAGTAGATGAGTAAACTTATGGATATAAACACTATATCTTTAGACAGATACGGTAAACAGGGTGTAGGGAATCCACATCTGAAGTTTTGCCCACTATTTTCGTTACACGTGTATGCAGGCAGGCAGGCAGGCAGGCAGAAAGACAGGTATATTAGATAGGATAGGATAGGATAGGATAGGATAGGATAGGATAGGATAGGATAGGATAGGATAGGATAGGATAGGATAGGATAGGATAGGATAGGATGGGATGGGATGGGATAGGATAGGATAGGATAGGATAGGATAGGATAGGATAGATACTGTAAATAAGATAGATAGATAGATAGATAGATAGATAGATAGATAGATAGATAGATAGATAGATAGATAGATAGATAGATAGGTAGGTAGGTAGGTAGGTAGGTAGGTAGGTAGGTAGGTAGGTAGGTAGGTAGGTAGGTAGGTAGGTAGGTAGGTAGGTAGATAGATAGATAGATAGATAGATAGATAGATAGATAGATAGATAGATAGATAGATAGATAGATAGATAGATAGATAGATAGATAGATAGATAGATAGATAGATAGATAGATAGATAGATAGATAGATAGATAGATAGATAGATAGATAGTCTCCGGCACGTGGACATTTTCTGTTAGCAGTAATGTTCCGGTGACCGTGTTATGAGTCTGATAAGATCAGATATCCTGGACTCGTAATTCTAGAAACTATGCAACAGTAAGAATTTTCCAACTGACTGGTTCTCTGCACCAGCCTACATGTTCCCTCGTGACAGGGCGGAACAGCGCAACACACTGCTCTGTAAATCGTCCTTTCGACTCATATTTTAACTAGCTGCGTTACCAATGTCCATAATTCGAAAGGTATCCGGTTGGTTTACTCCAGCCAGGTTTCATTGTATTGTGTTTGTCTCAATTGAGCTGTCTTGAAGCACACAACTGCAGAAGTTCATGTTGAAGGAGATATTATTTTATATTAATGGAGAAAATTTGTACTAGAAGAGAGATTTTAATTATTGATGTTATATAACAGTTTAACGCTATACAACTGGCCGATTTCACCTAGCTTATTTAACATTAATTGCTACCTGAAGTCTTTTTAATTGACAGTTAAAGGGACAATGCATTTCACCAAAATAAATTGGGCTTTAAGCTCTCATTAATCTGCATTTAAATTAAAGGGTAAATATTTGGTCATTTAAATAATAATTAAACCTGCGTTAACGACAACCATTTTCATCATGGCGAATACAATGATGAACTTGATATCTGAATATATTGATTTCTTACCAACACGGGGGAAGATAATTTCCGAAAGAGAAGATTATTTTAATACAAAGGACGAAAAATATTTACAAATGAGGTTTAAACTAAGCAAAACATAACCATTGTTTATTTTAAAAAGTGCAGAAGATGATTTATAATTATTTCAAACTGATAGTTAAGTACCGTATTTCATTATGATTTAAATGGTACATTTATTGAAGAAATGTTTAATCAATCTTCGGTTGTGTAAAATACGGCAACTAAAGTAATATGAACAAATTTCTGTGAAACTGCACTCGAGGCTATGAAATGAACTATCCATCATCGAGGACGTTGCAAGTGTTAAGTACTGACCTTTCAGAATTCTGTGTGTTATCATACGATCAATCTGTTGATGCTTTAATATGTGGCCGGTTATGTATGTGTATGTATGTATTTATTCACACTGCAAATGGGTAAATACCAAGTGGCAGTGGTAGCTAATTACACTCAATAATAAACACAATTAATGGAAAATACAATTAATAATAATATTAATAATAAATACTAATAATAATAATTAATAGTAATAATAATAATAATAATAATAATAATAATAATAATAATGAGCATCCCGAATTAAATGAAGCACGATCACTTAAAATAACATTTAAAGTAAATCTAATTTGTATCTTAACCCTAAGTTCGAACTAAAACCCACGAGTATGATATGTTCATACATGCACAAATATCTTTCAGCACTACGGTCATTTCGCTGTTAACTCACTCACTGCACTGGAACTGCGACACATTTCACTGATACTATCCTGATTTCACTAACACTTCAAAAACATTTCGTTGTTCAAATACTCTGCACTGCCACTATAAACTATAAAACTTCACTGACACAAACACTCTTCACACTTCACTTACACAACACACTTCACACTTCACTGACACAACACACTTCTTCACTGATACAACACTTCAAATAACAAAACATCAATTACACCCTTTGAAATATTGTGTATAATATACTACCGTCTATTAATAAAGTCCTTAAGCCTATTTCTAAATACATTTTTGGTTATTGGTAGAGCCTTTAGTAAGTCTGCAGGTTATGTTAGAAGTTTGCCGACCCATGATTTATAGAACCCATTCGTAATTCGGGCAATGGCCCAAAATGGCTATAATGAAGGAACGATTAATTGAGAATGGCAGAACGACAATAACCTCTTGAAACTATTTTAGATCTCAGCCAGTTGTAGACTTCATTTGAAATAATGATGTCACGCATTGACCTTTGTAACTCTTAATGCCTCAGAGCACATCCACACACGTTAGTTGAAGTAGCGACGTTTATGGCTGCTGGATGATAAATAAAGCAAATCAACATTGGAAAGTAGGAAGCTTCTGGCTGACATCTCAGGGCGTGGCCCACTCATTGTTCCAAGACATTAGTGGTCAAATGATTTCATCTCCAAATCGAAATAATTTCCCACATTGTATCGGGGTATGTTGTTGTTTACAAGTCTGTCAGCAGTAGGGAAAGTTTTACTGGAGGCGTTATGAGAAGGGAACTGTTTGTTGTTGAAAGGGCAATATGCAACATTAGGAATTTCGTTGGGGCATTATAAATACACGGAGTCTTTCCTGAAATGATGACTCTACTTCAATAATATATCGGAAAAAAAAACATTATAAAAATTAATTCATTAAACTTAGGGCTGTCGTATCGAGTATAAGTTAAGTTGTTTTTATTTTCCAAATTTCCCTCCAATTCAGTGCACCAGAAGAAGATACTGTCACATAGATATCAAAGATTTATTTGAAATGTTTTTAGTGAAACTTGATCAAAATGAAAGGACATTTGTCCCGGCTGTCTGTTCCATAGGCTCTTCCTTGACCGTAAAACAAGATTTAATGGAGCTTTCAGTACGAACGAGTGGGCGTTGTTTGCTCTAACATCATACCGGAAGTGAGATCGGCAGCTATCATTTTTAGACAGGGCATTTCATTCCTATTATATTATTATTATTATTATTATTATTATTATTATTATTATTATTATTATTATTGATACAGGCACAATGAAACTCATGTCCTATGGTAGCATCAGGCTGAAGCTGTTTGGGAATAAGCGAGTAGTTGACCAAGACTTTTGTTGCGAACTCACAGAAAATGTTTATTCTCATCATTATTATTATTATTATTATTATTATTATTAGAACACACCCTCGTTCAAGTCTTTATCCTGGCTACAACTTAGTAACCGTAGAACACTTCATTCGCTCTCTCTTCTGTTTCGAGTTCTCCACACTCCTGCTCCAAATTATCTCCGTTCTCGGTTTAATTACTTATCCTCCAATCGCAATATAAACACCAGGTCACAGGAGAGCCAAATCCTAGCAATTCCTGCCCATAGAACATCCCACTATTCATCCTCTTTTACTGTCTCAGTCCCCCGTGAATGGAATTCTCTACCTCAGAAGATTAGGGGCTGCCAGACAATAACCACTTTCAAGAAAAGGCTAAACGATTTCTTACGGGCGCAGTCAAATTGAAGTTATAATTGTGATCGAGTTTAATAATATAATTTAATTTAGATATGACTATCATTACTATTACTATTATAATTATTATTATTATTATTATTATTATTATTATTATTATTACATAATTATTTTATTGGTGTTATGAAGATGAAAAGAATTGTCATTGTATTATATTAATTATGTATTATATTGACTTGTACTGTAGTATTGTATTGCTTTGAATTGTATTGTATTAATTATGTTATATTCATAGCAATTCCTGCACATAGAACATCCCACTATTTATCCTCTTGTACTGTCTCAGTTCCCCGTGAATGGAATTCTCTACCTCAGAAGATTAAGGGCTGCCAGACAATGACCACTTTCAAGAAAAGGCTAAATGATTTCTTACGGGCGCAGTGAAGTGAAGTTATAATTGTGATCGAGTTTAATAATTTAATTTAATTTAGGTATGACTATCATCATTATTATTATTATTATTATTATTATTATTATTATTATTATTATTACATAATTATTTTACTGGTGTTGTGAGGATGAAAAGAATTGTAATTATATTAATTATGTATTATATTGTCTTGTATTGCAGTATTGTATTGCTTTGAATTGTATTGTATTAATTATGTTATATTAATAGCATTGTAGTAATTTTCTACCATAGCCTACTGGTTGAGTGGAAGAGAAGGCCGAATGGTCTTAACTCTGCCAGTTAAAATAAACCATTATTATTATTATTATTAGTATTATTATTATTATTATTATTATTATTACATAATTATTTTATTGGTGTTGTGGAGATGAAAAGAATTGTCATTGTATTATATTAATTATGTATTATATTGTCTTGTATTGCAGTATTGTATTGCTTTGAATTGTATTGTATTAATTATGTTATATTCATAGCATTGTAGTAATTTTCTACCATAGCCTACTGGTTGAGTGGAAGAGAAGGCCGAATGGTCTTAACTCTGCCAGTTAAAATAAACCATTATTATTATTATTATTATTATTATTAGTATTATTATTATTATTACATAATTATTTTATTGGTGTTGTGGAGATGAAAAGATTTGTCATTGTATTATATTAATTATGTATTATATTGTCTTGTATTGCAGTATTGTATTGCTTTGAATTTTATTGTATTAATTATGTTATATTCATAGCATTGTAGTAATTTTCTACCATAGCCTACTGGTTGAGTGGAAGAGAAGGCCGAATGGTCTTAACTCTGCCAGTTAAAATAAACCATTATTATTATTATTATTATTATTATTATTATTAGTATTATTATTATTATTATTATTATTACATAATTATTTTATTGGTGTTGTGGAGATGAAAAGAATTGTCATTGTATTATATTAATTATGTATTATATTGTCTTGTATTGCAGTATTGTATTGCTTTGAATTGTATTGTATTAATTATGTTATATTCATAGCATTGTAGTAATTTTCTACCATAGCCTACTGGTTGAGTGGAAGAGAAGGCCGAATGGCCTTAACTCTGCCAGTTAAAACAAACCATTATTATTATTATTATTATTAATTATTATTATTATATAATTATTTTATTGGTGTTGTGAAGATGAAAAGAATTGTTGTGTTATATTAATTATGTATTATATTGTCTTGTATTGTAGTATTGTATTGCTTTGAATTGTATTGTACTGTATTGTATTGTATTAATTATGTTATATTCTTAGCATTGTTGTAATTTTCTATCATACTGGTTGAGTGGAAGAGAAGGCCGAATGGCCTTAACTCTGCCAGTTAAAACAAACCACTATTATTATTATTATTATTATTATTATTATTATTATTATTAGTATTAGTATTATTATTATTACATAATTATTTTATTGGTGTTGTGGAGATGAAAAGAATTGTCATTGTATTATATTAATTATGTATTATATTGTCTTGTATTGCAGTATTGTATTGCTTTGAATTGTATTGTATTAATTATGTTATATTCATAGCATTGTAGTAATTTTCTACCATAGCCTACTGGTTGAGTGGAAGAGAAGGCCGAATGGCCTTAACTCTGCCAGTTAAAACAAACCATTATTATTATTATTATTATTATTATTAATTATTATTATTATATAATTATTTTATTGGTGTTGTGAAGATGAAAAGAATTGTTGTGTTATATTAATTATGTATTATATTGTCTTGTATTGTAGTATTGTATTGCTTTGAATTGTATTGTACTGTATTGTATTGTATTAATTATGTTATATTCTTAGCATTGTTGTAATTTTCTATCATACTGGTTGAGTGGAAGAGAAGGCCGAATGGCCTTAACTCTGCCAGTTAAAACAAACCATTATTATTATTATTATTATTATTATTATTATTATTATTATTATTATTACATAATTATTTTATTGGTGTTGTGGAGATGAAAAGAATTGTCATTGTAGTATATTAATTATATATTATATTGTCTTGTATTGTAGTATTGTATTGCTTTGAATTGTATTGTATTAATTATGTTATACGGTATTCATAGCATTGTAGTAATTTTCTACCATAACCTACTGGTTGAGTGGAAGAGAAGGCCGAATGGCCTTAACTCTGCCAGTTAAAATAAACCATTATTATTATTATTATTATTATTATTATTATTATTATTATTATTACATAATTATTTTATTGGTGTCATGAAGATGAAAAGAATTGTCATCGTATTATATTAATTATATATTATATTGTCTTGTATTGTATTGCTTTTAATTGTATTGTATAATTATGTTATATTCATAGCATTGTAGTAATTTTCTACCATACTGGTTGAGTGGAAGAGAAGGCCGAATGGTCTTAACTCTGCCAATTAAAATATACCATTATTATTATTATTATTATTATTATTATTGTTATTGTTATCAACACCATACTCATTATCATTTCAACCAAAATATATTATAAACACAATGCTTGTCACTTCCTTTACGTCACTGGAATATAAAAAGAGTTTCACCATTATAATGAACTCCCTGTATAAGCGCCAGTCTGCACGCACCTAAACCAGAGCAGTCGGGCGGTGGGACAGCGACGAGGCTAATAACCGCACAGAGCCGCTCCGCGCCACCGGGCCACTTCACACGTAGCAACTTTTCCTCGAAACCACAACAGATATGTAGCACGGTGCGGCAACAACCGACTAACTACAACGTCTTCCGATCTCACTTCCTCAACATTTTATGAAATACGTCGTAGCAATTACCAGACGTGGATTACAGACTCATCTAAAACTAACTTAAAATGCTGTTGAACTTCATGGCCGCGAGTTTTAACTTGAGTTTTAGTAATATTTTCATTCGCTCTAGAGTACTCCTTCTCTTCAGCATTAAAGACAGAGTCCTTACAACACGTTCCGTTTCCCAGTTCTTCTTGGTCTTACTATCTTCTTCTCAGTCTTCCAGAACTTGCTTTCTGGATCATTCTTTCCTTCATTCTATTACTCTTCATTCTGTCCAAACATCACGTCAAATCTTTCTACACGTGGTAAACATTTTAAAGTGGTTTATTTACGAGCTTTATCGACTGCTATGGTAATCTAGCATCATCAGCCCACACATGCTGATTACGAAAATTCACAACACCATCTCTGGTGAACCCCGCTCATATCCGCAACCAATTTTTTCTTTTCAGTATTCCTTGCGACGTATCAGTATTCCATGCCAGAGGTGTCAACTACGGTATGATTATCTGGTAGTTTGCTGTATTGTAGAGCAGAAAAATGCATTGCCATAAATGGACGTCATTTTGAGCACCTCCTATGAATAAGTGTTCAGATCTTAGAAAGTATGTGTTGTAGGACCCACGTTTATTAGACATTTTTTCTTGTTTTGATGCATACTATCACCTCCTAAACTATTGGATACTTTTTAATAACCTATAATATATATATATATAATATTCTTACTTAATTATTTGAGTGCCTTTACCTATCGTGTGGGGCAGCTATTTGTTCACATTTTATTTCACCTTGCAGTAAACTACACAAAACAAGTGTCTCCTGTGATGGACATGATTTTCACCTAAGACAATATAGAACACTACAATGACGACAGAAAGACAGTCATATAGATGGTGGGGGATCCTAACCCAAGACCGTAGGAAGAAAGCAGAGCCCCATATCATAAAGGGTATTAAAAAGTAAAATGAAATAGGGGAGAGTCGGGTAGTATCGGACAGCGGGTAATATCGGACAGTGAGTTTCTTTCGTCTACCACACGATGATAGTACCTGATTGACATGGTTACGTTTCTGTGATGTCGCATAGAGAAACGTAACCATGTCATTCAGGTACTACCATATGGTGGTAGATGAAAGAAACGCACTGTCCGATATTACCCGACGTCCGATACTACCCGACTCTCCCCTATAGTCTAATTTCTACGAAGTGGACTTGTTTGCTTTTTCCTCTACGCGGAGGCTCACACATGCGTGGCGCCCTTCACTTCTCTAGGAAGATGCAGAACCTGTCCTGCAACCGCCGCATTTCCACCAAACACGCAGAATGAAACGGGCCCGCCATAATTGCACAGCAGAAAGACCTCCAACCGTACAATCTGGTTGCTTCAATCGCTCACTATGTCAGAATCGCAGACTGTGATGATCTTGAGGACGGTCAGTATATACCTCAACACTCTCTGATAGACTATAATGGTTTTTAGAGTTATTTGCTGTAACTTTTTTGTATAGCATCGGAAAGACTCAACGCCTTTTAAATATAACATAAATATTCTCAATTATTTTACATTCCTGCCTGGGTTTATTACCTTCTTGATTTTTTCCGAGATTTTCCGCAACTGCAATGCGAATGTCTGGTAATGCCTTGACGAATCTTCAGACTCATCACGTCGAATGCCATATCTCTATCACCAATTCCATTGACGCTACAAAACCTCGCTGGTAACAGAGTGTCGTTAAAACCGATGATAAATTACACTGAACAACAGCGAAATTCTTTTTTGCATGAAATAAGGTCCTTCCAATTCAGGTTTTAGCGTTGAACTTAATGGTGCAAACCGTTTTTCTCTGGCACCCTTTTTGAGAAAAGTTTAATTTTATTTTTTGAGTTGGCTATAAATGCTAATATAACTTTTATACTAAAAACTGTGGTTTATTTAACGACGCTCGCAACTGCCGAGGTTATATCAGCGTCGCTGGTGTCCCGGAATTTTGTCACGCAGGAGTTCTTTTACATGCCAGTAAATCTACTGACTTGAGCCTGTCACATTTAAGCAACTTCGAGCAGAGAAGACCAGCGCTATACGAACTACGCTACCCAGACTAACTCTTTGATACTAAATGATACAATAAAGGAAAGCGCATAGTGGTAATTTAATTTATTTATTTCATTAATTTACTTCTTCATTGGACTTGGACCCTGGTGTGATGATATTTTTTCCGACATAACTTTATTTTCCTTTCAGAGCCTCTTAAAATTCAGTAAAGATAACACTTTCAAGCCTAGTTTGTTTCTTTTTCCAACCCCTCACATTTCTCTTACGATACAAAATTTCCTCCTAAGTAATCTTTAATTTCGTATAACTCCACGCCTTATTTTGTTTCTTGCACCAGTCTGAAGGTCAAGAACATTTCAGAGAAATTTATTCAACCCCTTGTCAGCATCAGTGTTGCCAACTAGACGGATATTCCGTCAAAACTGACGGAATTTCAACGTAGCGGACGGGAAAGTAATGGCTTTGAAGGGTGACGGATTTTCTGGCGAAAATTACGATTTACATCGTCTTTTGACTTTTTTAGCTGCTGTCATGTTTAATTGTGTTCAATTTTTGGGGGATTTTACTTTTTTTCTTTGAACAGCACTGCCCGTGCCGTACCATGTTAAGGAATCCGCTGTTTCAGATTTCCTCGTAATCAAGACAGAGAGTGACGAATTATTATTTTAATCAACATTGGTAAATAAGTTGTGTTAAAATTTGCTTTTTATTTGTAGCCTATATAGATATGAGTTCGTTTTATTTTTTATTTTTCTTATTATTATTCTTTTTTTTTTATTTTGACGGATTCTGACGAATTTGCATGTGTTAGACTGACGGGGATATAATTTATTTGTTGGCAACACTGGTCAGCAGACTCAGTCACTTATACATAAGTTTTACTGCTGTAAAGAAGTGTGTGGTTGATAGATAGATATATATCATTTAGCTTTGTGTGTAGTGTACTGCATATAATTATTATGTTTGTGTTTATATTGATGTAGTCTATTAAATTAAAGTACTAGAACGCAGAGTTATTTATGTCGCGCAAGTGTATTAGTGATCCTGACAATTTCTGCTATGTGCGTGGTGAATATACAGTTAAATCTAACAGACAGAGAATAACACCAGTAATAGAAAAGGATTACGAACAGGCTTGCCAACCGTCCCGTATTTCCCGGGACAGTCCCGACTTCGACCATTGCGTCCCGCGTCCCGAAATAATTTGCACACGCATCAAAATGTCCCGGTTTCATGGCATATTACACATTTACAGCTGATTTTCGTTCGTATCATATTGTTGGATTTAGACTAGATTGGAAGATATTTCCGAACAGTCTCATACAGACAAGCTTCCAATATCTGACGAAACGGAGAAATGAATCTAGTACGCATGTTCAAGGCAGAAATTTAATTCTCGTTGATGTGTCAACAGAGTGACGAGTACAAAGATCATAATACACAAGTTAGGGCAGATTTGATCACAGCTTACAGGATACTTACTGAATCATCTATTCTCTGTGCTCATCTTACGCACTTCGACTTTAGTTTGGCGCCATTCAGTATTATGTCCACTTTGTTCCACTTGATGCGTCATTCATTGGTTTCGGCGGAAAAGTGGGGGGAAAAAAAATTTATACGACCACTTATACGATAGATACAGGCATCAACGCGGACAACAACAAAGACCTGTAAAATACCGTAGACCTTGAAATGCGATAAGATCTGATACCTCTGGTGATAAATCACTTAAATGTCTCTGTATTTTCCGAAAAGAGTGGCTGAAAAAATATTCTTTTGTACGTAGGTTAAGTTAGTTCGGGTTAGTTCAGGTTTAGTTTATATTAGGTTAGTAATTACATCAATGTGATGGGTTCCTAGTTTCCAACGAGTTAACATTTCTTTTATAAAAAAAAAATATATATTCTTTTTCAACTTGTTTCGTGGTGATTTTAGTAAGTTTTTATAATTTTTTTACATATGAATCGAGATGGTTCTATTGATAGGTAAAAATAAATTAGTGCAATAAAATTGTCAGTAACGCTTGTGTCTCTAATTTTTACTTACGAAAGTTTGCAAGTCTAATTACGAATTAAATTTTGTTTGTAAACTAGGTGACCAAAATAGGAGGTGGGCTCCTCATGAGTGTTGTGGCAATTGTGCTAGCCGTCTAAGAGGGTGGTTAAAGAACAAATAAAAAGTTTCTATATCTTTCGGAATTCCGATGGTATGGAGGGAACCAATTAATCATATTGATGATTGTTATTTTTGTATGACTAAACTAGAGGGGCTTAAAGGAAAAACATAGTAAGAAAATTGAATACTCAAATATTCCATTAGCCATTAGACTTGTTAGTCGCAATGATGAGATGCAGATCCCTATTTCTCCTGACACTGGATACTAGAAGACGAGACTGAAATAAGTGATAACTCAGAACAAGTTCCATCAAGGTTTTAATTCAGGATATGAAGGCACAAATCCGAATGTGCTTCATCAGGTAACTCAGGAAGAGTTAAATGATCTGTCTGAGATTTAAATCTTTCCAAAGAATGGAATTTCTTACACAGAGATACAAGCATATCTGTATTTCGAGAACGAGAAGAGCACCTGGTTAACTCTTAAATTGACAAAGTATCCTATAAGATACAACAGGTTAATAGACTAAATGCTATAATTTTAATACAACAATAAAAAATTGGTAGGAAAATTAAAATTTCACAATACTATAAAATTGTAGAGAGAGAGAAGTAAATCGTCCGGCCTTAATTAAGGATGACCACGAGGATCCGGAAATTAATAGCAAATAAAAATATAATTAATTAAATATGAGTATTGTTATAAAAATAAAATGTAATAATTAAGCACCACTGATTATCAATTACAAAATCTTAGAATATGACTTTAAAATTATACTTATAAATAAAAGATTTTATTTAAAATTAGCATATCCTTAATTAAGGCCTTCTGAGTGGTATAAATGAAATTGTATAATCTGCAGGGAATCTTTAAGAATTTGCGAGATGATTTTTTGAATTTCGAAAGATGATATTAATGATTGTTTTAAAAAATTATATATAAATTTTGGTAAAGAACTCCGAGCACCAAAAAATAAACCTGTTACTGACCAACTGAAGAGAGGGATGTTATACTTGGCACTAAGGTAAGGAATACAAGGTTCATAAATGACCCTCTCTTCATGATCAACCTGATGACCTTGGTTTAGATCTCTCTCCATGCGTATAGTTGGATCTATGATAATAGCCTTTTGTTGTTGCCTGTTTATTGCTATTATATCCGCTCTTCTGTGAGAGTCGACTTCAGAAACGCAGTGGACCTCTTCATGAACTTCCCAACCCTTGTTCCGAAGAAGACAGGCGATAGCTCCACAGACTCTATGATGCCTGTTGTTACGCAATGTAAAATATGGGCATTGCGATAGTTGTTTTCTTTACAGTTCGATACGGTTTAATAAACTAGTGTGAGAATTTAAGAGTTAAATATTTCAGGATTCCGTATGATACTGTTGTGACATTCATGGTTTAATGAATGCTCTTGGTAAAAGTCACAGCCCAGATGAATGGAGACTCTTCATAGATGCATTGGGTCCTATTCATAGACATTTTTAACGCGGGCTTTCGGTGGATGATCAGCGTTTTTTGTATTCATAAACCAGTGTTAGCGATAGGATATGATTTCAATTCTGTGCAAGTAACCAGTGGATAGCAGGGGCTAGCTTAGTACGCTCGTAGCGCGTGCTGCGAAATGTCTATGAATAGCACCCATTAAAATTAAGCCTGAAAGTTGTGTTCTTACATAATGGAAACATACAACCATGTGTACTCATTGGTCATGCAGTACAAATGAAAGAAAGTTATGACAATATGGAACTACCCTTTAAAAAGTGTAGAATGACAAGTACAACTGGTCTATCTGTGGGGATTTAATTTTTTACTCTCAACAGATAAAAAATGTGATTTACTAAAAAAACTGAGGATGCTACATAAAAACTAAGGACATATTTGAACTCAGCGCATCAAAATGTATAATAAACGACATATATTGTGCAAAAAAAATCTCAAAGTCAATTTTGTTGTTCAGGGTTATTAGTAAGGTAAAGGTAGTCTCTTTACATGTCATGAAGACGCTTGGGAACATGCTTTCTTGACCTCGGCACTAGAATGAGGTGGTGTGGTCGGCACCACGCTCCGACCGCCTTTTACCCTCGGGAAAGACCCGGTACTCAATTTGGTAGGAGGCTAATTGAACTTCGGGGCCGTTATGGAAGTGTAGCCACGAGAAAATCTCGTCACCACCTGGATCTTTCAATCCGAAGCCAACTGCTCTACCAACTGAGCTACCCGGCCGCCTAATATTATTGGTATTACTAGTAACAGTAGCAATAGCAGCAGTAATAATAGTGGCAGCAGTAGTAGTGGTACTAATATATAATATTATTTAGGAGTTTTCTACAGTATAGTAGTTTTCCTATAACCTATTGGCAATCCTCTTTTTCCATTAGTTCCTATCCTCTGCGTCTTCTTCGGTCGAACCTCTATTCCTCGCCTTCAGTTTCTCTCTGCTTTCCACGTCATGATGATGATGATGATGATTATTATTATTATCTTGGAGCAACAGTAACAAATACAAATGACACTCGGGAGGAAATTAAACGCAGAATAAATATGGGAAATGCCTGTTATTATTCGGTTGAGAAGCTTTTGTCATCTAGTCTGCTGTCAAAAAATCTGAAAGTTAGAATTTAACTTGGACTCTCACTTTGAGAGAGTAACAGAGATTAAGGATGTTTGAGAATAAGGTTCTTAGGAAAATATTTCGGGCTAAAAGGGATGAAGTTACAGCAAAATGGACAAAGTTACACAACGCAGAACTGCACGCATGACATAATTAGGAACATTAAATCCAGAGTTTAAGATGGGCAGGGCATGTAGCACGCATGGATGAATCCAGAAATGCATATAGAGTGTTAGTTGGGAGGGAAAAAGACGTTTGGGGAGACCGAAACGTAGATGGGAGGATAATATTAAAATGTATTTGGGGGAGGTGGGATATGATGATAGAGAGTTGTTTATTCTTGCACGGGATAGGGACCGATGGCGGGCTTATGTGAGGGCGGCAATGAACCTGCGGGTTCCTTAAAAGCCATTTGTAAGTAAGTACAGTATTGTTATTATTATTATTATTATTATTATTATTATTATTATCGCCATCGATTACCTATAGCTTAGTAGCTACCAACCTAAACCAGGCATGGGCACTATGTTCCCGCACGGGCACTGTATACACCACCCCTTCATTTCTCTCTCCACAAATATTGTACCTCTCTGCGTGTACGTAATCAATGACTATCAATTATTCAACGAGGACGGCGAGGCCTCATATACGTAGTACAGTCATTAAGTTCTGAGACTGACGCCTGGAGAGTAGGCACCCACAAGAATCTGGATGTCTCACAAGAGGCCGCGTAACACGGCGTACACAAACAGATCCACTTCCTGCCTCAAAATAGTAGCCGTTGGCCGCTATGCACTTCTACCAACGTTGGTATAGCTGCTGGAAGCACCGCTAAAAAGATGTTGGCAGGAAGGTCCCGTACGGCTTCACTTGTGGCAATCATGACATCTTCGGCCGAATGTAATCTACGCCCACGTAGGATTGCTTTCATACGGGAAAAGAGACAAAAATGGCATGGTGCGAGATCAGGTGAGTACGGAGGATGTGGAAAAACGGCGACCTGTCGTGTAGCAACAGCCAATTCTTCCTACGCCAAAGCTCAGGACGCTTACGGCGAATTGAATCGCGTAAACGGTCAAGGATCTCCTTGTAGCGGGTCTTGTTTACAGTTGCACCTTGTGGGATGAATTCCATGTGAACAATTCTATTTGAATCAAGAAACGGTTCGAGCATCACCTTGTCTTTTGAACTGATTTGTCGCGATTTTTTTTTTTTTTTGTCGTGGAGATAATGACGTTTTCCACGTGGCGGATTGTCGCTCCAGTTGCGTATCGTAAAGGAAACACCATGTTTCGTCTCCAGTTATGATTTATTATAGCCGTTTTGCCTAATTTCTGACAGAACTTGAAGTTTGCCCGTTGCTCAAACTGCGACATACTCGAGTTCCAATGCGCGCATTCAAATCACCGTCACAACAAAGACCGTAGCTATGCTTACACTATATGCACACAACTGTCTCTTGCTGGGACGAGAGACTAATTGACGAGGTACCATACCACGGCGACACCTATCCATTCTAGTATACCACACCGCCACTATGCGCCCAGTCTCAGAACCTAATGGCTGTACCACGTATGAATATAAGTATATATCAATGTTAACAGTGATTCATAAACTGTTGTCGAAAATCGCCAAGAAGTTATTTAAATATGCGCTCCTGCATACATGGCTTGTATGTCTTAAATACAGGTAGTAGACCATTGATGATACAGAGGAGGAGAGTTCGGCCGGCGCCGTTAATCGGGTCCCGGCATAGCTCAGATGGAAAGAGCGCTCAGCGCACAGAGCTGAGAGGTCCTGGGTTCGATTCCCGGTGCCGGAACGAATTTTTCTCAATAATATGTATCTACAGTATGATTACTCATAGTCACTGATTATTCAACGTGGATGGCTAGGTCTCATATATGAATTTAAGTATGTACAGTAAGCAGATGTTAATCTCGGTACCATGTGTTCTAATCAGGGGTGTGCAAATTGCAGGACTATGGCGAATAAATTGTAGGTTTCGTTTCAATTTCCAAGAAACATGAGAACAAGACTGTTTTGTTATTATGAATAAAGGTAAAACTCAATGTCTCAACTATTCAGTTGAGAGTTATATAAAATATTATAATATCAGGCGACACTTCGTTTTTGGCACACATAACCTTAGAGGTAGGAGTTTAAAGTAGGATTGTTAAAACTGGTTTGTATAAATAAAATAAAATAGTCGTCACATGCGTATTTTAATTTAATTTGTTGTGCAGGCTGAAATAGTGAGGACGTTTTCAAGATTCTACAATAATAATTTGATAATGGAAAAGCCAACACACTATCACACTGAAGAGAATGTGATATAATTTCTCTTCATAAGAATGAATTAATTATTTATAGCAATACGAAAGGGCAGATGCCCAGTGGTAATGATGATAAAGTACAAAAGTGAACAAGCAGAATTTACACAAACACATATACAAAACACAAAACAAAGAATACAACAAAATATTAATATAAAACAAATTAATAACATACCAATATAAAACAAATCAAACAACATAGTTACGAAACAATAATACAATTATACAGTAAAATAATAACTCAAATAAAAACTCAAAACATGAGCACGACTGACAATAAAATACAAAAAACACGACACAAAGACTTCAGAAATCACTAAATCACATTTCGTACTAACAAAACTGAAGAAAGTGCTAAACGCTTACGCGATCTTCTGACACTTTAAGAAATCTTTACCAATTTTAACACTTACAGAACACTTAATCACTTCGAAGACATACGAGTACACTTCAGTTATTTATTTCCAGAACGTTTCGCAGGACTAAACACTTTCAATAAATATAGGCCTAAATGAAGCAGCAACACAGAAAACACAAACAGAATATTGTGAAGTGGTAAAACAACATAGAGTCTGTAACAGAATAATTGAACATTCATGACACACTCATACTTATATAACATTAGTTAATAATAATAATAATAATAATAATAATAATAATAATAATAATAATAATAATAATAGATAAAGGCTTATAATTTACTACATTTATTATTATACAGTATATAACAACCTAGCTATGTTTTAATATTTTAAATGTTACAGAAGAGGTAGTTTTTCCGGTCTATTATGGCCCTATTTGAAAATGAAAACTTTCCTATATCGATACTTTGTTTCCCACATTTAATTTTTTTATTATTCTTTTTCACCAAACCTGTTCAAAAATTACGTGCAGGATATAGTGAAGAACTGTGTTCAGAACATGGGAGTAGTGATAGTAGGAGGAACAAGAATAAAGTGCATAAGATTTACTGATGATATGACGTTGTTAGCAGAAGAGAAGGTGATAGTAAGGGATATGCTACTGGAGCTAAATGACAGCTGTGAGCAGTATGGAATGAAGATAATGCAAATCGGATGAAGACCTTGGTCGTAGGAAGAAAAATAAGGAAGATAAATTTGCGAATTCTAAATGAAGCAATAGAGCAAGTTGACAGCTTCAAATACTTGGGGTATACTATAAGCAATAACATGAGCTGCTGCCAGGAAGTCAAAAAGAGGATAGTAATGGCTAAGGAAGGTTTTAATAGAAAAAGGAGCATCTTCTGCGGACCTCTGGAAAGAAACTAAGGAAGAAACTAGTGAAGTACTTTGTGTGGAGTGTGGCATTGTACGGGGCAGAAACATGGACATTACGGCGAAGTGAAGAGAAGCGAATACAAGCAAATGAAATGTGAATATGGAGAAGAATAGAGTATGTGAAGTAAACAGACAGAATAAAAAATGAAGTTGTGTTGGAAAGACTGAGTGAAGAAAGAATGATGCTGAAACTGATCAGGAAGAGGAAAAGGAATTGGTTGGGTTACTGGCTGAGAAAAAAACTGCCTACTGAAGGATGTACTGGAAGTAATGGTGAACGAGAGAAGAATTCGGGGCAGAAGAAGATATCAGATGATAGACGACATTAAGATATATGGATCATGTGAGGAGATTGGAGAATGCTGAGTGTGTAGTGAAAGACACGCTCTTAGGCAAAACATTATGAATGATAAATCTAGCCTTTAGTAATACGTAGGTTTTTCAGATCGATACCCTATGTCCCTCCATGCTCTATGCCCTGTAAATGCCTGAATTAGTATACGGGCTATTCCATCTCAAATCGACCGAAATATAGAGAAAATTGACCTTGCAATTTTTCAATACAATGAAACTTTTTCTGTCCCCTGACAACTGTGATACAATGCTTTGTGCAAAGTTTGAGGCATCAGAACTTCATAGTGTTTACATTAAAAATATTTAAATTTATCGTATTTTCATAAAATTAGCAACTTTAAACTGTTGTGGCTCCGAAACCCTTTCTCCTAATGATCAAAATCATGGTTTATTTTGATGCTGAGAAATTAAAGTTTATATTAACATGTAAACAGATTTTCTTACTTTTTACGGAAATGGAAAAATTTAGATTTTTCTTCATTAAGACGCCTCTGACCAAAAAAAAATATTTTTAAAATATATGGTTAGATTCCGCATTGAAAGTACAAATAAACACATATTTTTTACTGGTGCACCGTTGATAAGAAAGTATTGAAAATATCAAATAAAGAAAATAAATAGTACGCGCGTGAAGTAACCAGCTGACTGTGAGACGGGAGCTAGCCGAGACAAGCAAGGCCAGGAGACAAACACGTGATGTTTCGTCTAGTAGCGCATAGCTGGGCTAGCTTTATCACAAGTTTTCATAAACACAGGAGTAAAATGACGCCCAACGCTCGCTTATCTTCAGCTTTCGGCCAGTGCGAGCGGTACTGCGCCGTTCAAGTCTAGGCGTATGAAAATAATTTATTTAATACCCTCGAAACTTATTGCCGAGCCACTAAGCAAACAATGACGAAGTCCCTCTTAATAATGCAAGGTTTTTTCTCAATATTTTTTACATTTTTACAAATTGGCAAAAAGCCTAAAAGTAAGTAAAATCAGATTATCTGTCTCTCTGTATACAATAAAAATAAGGATTACTTCTTCACATAACCTACCAAATGTCAGCTTCAAAATGAGCTCCCGTTCAATGTTCTGCAGTAAATGGTTCCAGAGTTCTGAGCGCTGAAAGAGGCTTGTTTTTATAAAATACGCTAAATTTGACGCTCAATAGTACGAAAACCGTTTGACTTTCGATAGTATATTTTTGAAAATGCACTGTCCTCAGCTCCTTGTATAAATAGGGAAAAAATGAGAGTATTAAAAAATGCGAGGTTTTTTACTGGTCGATTTCATATGGAATAGCCCATACACAGAGCCTCTACATTTTTTCCTGCTAGCTAGAGTGCCGGAAAACAGTTCATGGACTTTTTCCCCACCCATAGCCTCTGTCACCTCCAGCTATTTTTATGTTATGTTGACTTTCAGTTCATTTATGTCTACACAGTCAATCTGTTTAACCGTAGTTTCTAATGTTCTGTACTCGTATAAACAATCGCAATATATCTCAGGGATGTCACAAACACTAAGCAAGTACCAGCCACTATAACCAATATTCAATCGACCATTCTGAAATGGGTTGTAACAATAAATTAATAACGCTTTAACAACTTAATTTATTTGTGTTTTCAGTAGCTGAAAAAGAGCCCAGATCTGTTAACAGCCGCAGTAACAGCCAGAGATGTAGCCGGTCGTGTGGGTGTGGGCACAAAAACCCTCTAACAAGCCAGTTGCGCTTTTCAAATTCCTTTCCATTTCACTACATTTCTTTCCTGCTCGCCGATGTTACCTTGAGGCGGTGACGCCCTGACACTGCCGGACGCTTGCTGGCGTTTTTTTACCGTTTAAATTCTCTACCGTAAAGAAACAAGAGCAAAATACTAGAGTCACTGTTCAAATGTATGCAGTGAAAGGCTCGGGTTTCGAGATCAAGTTTTCGTGTTTAGCACCTCGAGATTTGGACTAGAGAAAGGAGTCTGCCTGCTTTTATATGTGTGTGCGTTAGCGGACTCTTATATGCAACCATAAAACTACTTCTTCCTCCGCCGCGCCGCGCCGCTTGCCTACCTTTCTCTTTTGAGAGCTGAAATCCGTAAACAGACTAAATTGTGTCAGCATTTTAATGCGGTACAGATGAACATTTGTTCCAGTGATTCAACCGGGGATTCCCTAGCTCACCACACGTTGCGTGATGTTCCGACATTCAGTGATCGGCAAGACAGTTGGAATGCCAGCAAGTTAGTAAACAGTCAGAAGATCAGTTAGACTTGGAATATCAGTAAATTAATTATTAGCCAGAAGATCAGTGCGTCAAGAGAGTTGAGATGTCAGTAAATTAGCAATTAGAATATCATTCAATCAAGATAGTTCGAATATAAGTTAGTTACCAGTAAGAAAATTACTTAAGATAATTGGAATGTCAGTAAGAGGAATGGAATGGAATTTAACTGAGAGGGGCACGGATGACCCAGCACTGAGACCTGTTGAGATCTATTGCGTTAACCCACGATATGGAATGAGTTGCGTGCCATAGATCCCCTACGCGCACCAACCATAACCACATGACTCCCTTAAGGGTATATGTACGTGAACAACCACAAATATCAGAAAATGCAGGCTCTAAATTTCTAAAATTTTATAAGAAAATGAACTCACAATTGGAAAAAAATTAGAAGGTACCACAACAAGACTTATTAAAACTTAAATATCTGATAAAGGTATAAAAAAGGTTACTAATAATATTTTTCAAACCAGTTTTATGATCAAACTTTTATCGAAGTATGAAAAAAAGAAATTCTGCAGTTACATCATTTGGTAACCATAACATTGTTATGGTCTCTCTGACATCTTTAATATTTTTCCTGCATGTAATAAACACTTATTTCTGAAAAGTAGACTACTCTCAGACATGTAGAATTGTTTATTTTAAAACAGTTAATTCTTTATTTGTTCTATATAAAATATATTACAATTTACATAATGTTTTGTGACCTAATTTTTTGTATTTTCAAAGAAATGGGCATTATTGTAGTCTACCTTTTGCATAAACGCATGTACAAAATTTCAGAATTCTACCTCTAATGACTTTGGAGTTATTTAATAATATGTGTGAAAATTTTCAAATTTTGGAAAATTAAATTTAAAGTAAAAAGTGAATTCTTAAAAATATTATTACTTATCTTTTTTATACCTTTATCAAATATTTAAGTTCTAATAAGTCTTGCTGTGGAAATTTAGAGCCTGCATTTTCTGATAATATTTTGGTCGTTCACATACATATACCCTTAACGACCGGTCCCTACAGCCGACAGAAATCAATATACCATTCCTGCTTCGGTAACTTCCCCCAAGGCCCTCCTGTTGGTCCGAGGCGAAACTCCTCCCCCGAGTAGGTCCGCCTCGGGTGCTCGTTGCAGAAGCCATCCAACGTCGCTTAACTACAATCCACGGAGGCCGGTCGAGAGAGCCAGCAGTTTCGGGAGGCCGCCTGTAGAGTGATCTGAAAAACCAGAAACGGGATGATGAGGAAAGGATGATGGGGGAGGAAAGGATGATAGGGGAGGAAAGGAAGTGACGAAGATGAGTGCGGTTCCAATCGCCTGATAAAGTTACCTGATATTCATCCATAGGAATGAGGGAAAAACTCCGAAGAAACCTCACCCAGGCAACTCGTTCTAACCGGGAATCGAACCCGGGACCGCTGGGTTCGGAGTTCGCTAACCCCTCACCCACAACGGTGGACATGTCAGTAAGAGATTATAAGATCAATCAGTAAAGACAACTGAGTCCGCCTCCTTGGTCCCAAGGTAGCGTGCTGGACTCCTGATTAAGGTGGCCCGGGTTCGATTCCCGGTAGTGAAGTCAGGAGGATTTTATTCGGATCTCTTCACGGGGTCTGGTTCTCTGTCCAGGTGTGTGTGGTGTCTCGCAGTGGCCCCCGGGTACCCTGACCCAGTAAACGGAGAAGTTCTGCAGTAGAATTGTGGGTCTAGGCACAATAAACCTCAGGCTGCGGTGCCGAAATAAATAAAAAAAAGGCAACTGATATATCAGCAAGTTGGTAATCATTCAAGATGCATAAGTGATGTATCAGTAAGTAAATAATCGGACAGAAAATCAGTCAGCCAGTCAGGACAATTGGAATAACAATTATTAGTCAGAAGATCGATCTAATACAGTTGAAATTTTTAAAAGTAATCTTATAGCTTAAAATTTATTCACTGTAGACGGTGTTGGTACAGTGAGGATCACGTAAATATATTTCCTAAAAGTCAAATTTGGCCGTCTCTTCGAAGTTGCCAAGTAATATCAGATGTCACCAAAGAGAGCAAAATCACAATACTACGTAGGCCTACTGAAATAATAATAATAATAATAATAATAATAATAATAAAATAGTAGTCAACAATAACAATGTCTTGCATATTTACTTATCTAACGCATCTCGTCTTTATGTTGCGAGATGTTTTCTGAATAGTTCAGTAATTTATTAAATAATAGACTATATTTTCCTCCTGGTCTTTTCGCATATTAGTATTATGGTAATTAGAATTAATGTTATCTAATATTGAAATGTATTTTGTTTGGCAACATGAAATTCATTGCTTTGACTAAACAGTTTATGATTCATGAGAACTAATGTAAAAATGAGTTTGATCACGTGAAAAGATAGTACTAGTTCCGAAAACAGAATACCACTTCGAAATGTAGCCTGTAGCCTACCTAAAATAGTTACAAGCACTTTCTTTCTTGGAGAAGTCGCTATCACGATATTTCCTCTCTTGGACATTTTAATAAAAATCTAAAAATGAAAGAATTCATTAAAATATTAAATACATTTACGGGCTTGTTTCTTATACGCTATATATTATTTCATAACACTTACCCGAATATAGAGTTGAATTGGAATCACAACGCAACAGAACTGAAATGCGTATTGCTATTAATATTAATATCGGTATTACTAATTAATTATTAATTCACAAGCCTAGGTACTTGCATTTTCATCAGTTACCTTTATTCAGAGTATTAAGTAAGCTGATCCTGACTATAAAATAAATGTTCTGGTATAGGTATAAAAATAACTGTAAGCAGAAATAGGTAATCTTTGTAGCGAAAATGTGACAACACCGTTTGACATTACAATTATTGATGCGTGCAAGAATGATGTATCCAACACAAAACCTTCGGCCTGGGTATTAATTGTACCCTCGCACTATACCGTATTACACATATGAGTTTATTTTTTTATTTTTTATTGGGTTATTTTACGACGCTGTATCAACATCTAGGTTATTTAGCGTCTGAATGAAATGAAGGTGATAATGCCGATGACATGAGTCCGGGGTCCAGCACCGAAAGTTACGCAGCATTTGCTCGTATTGGGTTGAGGGAAAACCCCGAAAAAAACCTCAACCAGGTAGGCTAACTTGCCCCGACCGGGATTCGAACCCGGTCCACCTGGTTTCGCGGCCAGACGCGCTGACTGTTACCCCACAGGTGTGGACTATATGAGTTTAGCTTTACTATAATTTATAAATGAAAATAATAAAAATATATCTAGGCCCTAGCGAGACAGTTTTATAAAGTATGTTATATTTCAGGCTATAAGCATATCTTGATTTTGTATGAGTGTTACAGTATGCTAGATTTAGCAATAAAATGGCTAAGCTGGCAACAATGTCTAGAAGAAGCGGTATGTCAGTATCTTGCGATCCAAAGGGAATAATACAAAGAACAAAAACGTAAAACGCTAGCAAAGTGGTAATTTATTTGTTCTCATTTTGTACGACTGAAACCTGTAATTTAGGTGAAAATATCTTTAAATTCCATAATATATTAAATTGATTGTTTTAAGTGTGAATCATGATAATACAAGGTCTCTGCCACTTTAAGGCTGACACACTAATTCTTAAGCTGAAACAGGCGCTAAAAAGAAGAAGTATAGAAGAACAATAGAATAAAAATCGACAAAAGTAATGCCACAGCTCTCACGATCACGATATATTTTAAGAACAATCAGCATACAAAAAAATTGCTTCCAAATAATGCTGAAAGAAGTCAAGGTCAATGTCTGTTGTTATACTTAAATTTCTTTTGTCACTTGGAGAACAATTGAAGCCGTCATTATGTCTTTGAGAGTTCGCATTCTGAAGTAGGCATCATTTGGAAGGTATTTTGCTTCTTTATTGTGTGGTTCTAACTGGTACAACTGCTTTTAATAGGTCTCCTGTTCTTTTATGAGAGACAAAATAAATGCAGCTCATAAGAATCTTTAAGACAATACTCAGAAGAAAAGAGGGTTTGTCTCCATGACACTGTCAACGGCATTATCGTACAGTAATCTTATTCTTCAACATACGTGTATAAAATGTCTACTTGCCCTTTCTTTGCGTATTATTATTATTATTATTATTATTATTATTATTATTATTATTACTCGGTTAAGAGGGAAGTATTATATGATATTCTTATTGAATTTGGTATTCCCAAGAAACTAGTTCGATTAATTAAAATGTGTCTCAGTGAAACATACAGCAGAGTCCGTATAGGTCAGTTTCTATCTGATGCTTTTCCAATTCACTGCGGGCTAAAGCAGGGAGATGCACTATCACCTTTACTTTTTAACTTCGCTCTAGAATATGCCATTAGGAAAGTTCAGGATAACAGGCAGGGTTTGGAATTGAACGGGTTACATCAGCTTCTTGTCTATGCAGATGACGTGAATATGTTAGGAGAAAATCCACAAACGATTAGGGAAAACACGGAAATTTTACTTGAAGCAAGTAAAGCGATCGGTTTGGAAGTAAATCCCGAAAAGACAAAGTATATGATTATGTCTCGTGACCAGAATATTGTACGAAATGGAAATATAAAAATTGGAGATTTATCCTTCGAAGGGAAAGAAAAATTCAAATATCTTGGAGCAACAGTAACAAATATAAATGACACTCGGGAGGAAATTAAACGCAGAATAAATATGGGAAATGCGTGTTATTATTCGGTTGAGAAGCTTTTATCATCTAGTCTGCTGTCACAAAATGTGAAAGTTACAATTTATAAAACAGTTATATTACCGGTTGTTCTGTATGGTTGTGAAACTTGGACTCTCACTCTGAGAGAGAACATAGGTTAAGGGTGTTTGAGAATAAGGTCCTTAGGAAAATATTTGGGGCTAAGCAGGATGAAGTTACAGGAGAATGGAGATAGTTACACAACGCAGAACTGCACACATTGTATTCTTCACCTGACATAATTAGGAACATTAAATCCAGACGTTTGAGATGGGCATGGCATGTAGCACGTATGGGCGAATCAAGAAATGCATATAGAGTGTTAGTTGGGAGACCGGAGGGAAAAAGACCTTTGGGGAGGCCGAGACGTAGATGGGAGGATGGTATTAAAATGGATTTGAGGGAGGTGGGATATGATAATAGACACTGGATTGGTCTTGCATAGGATAGGGACCGATGGTGGGCTTATGTGAGGGCGGCAATGAGCCTTCGGGTTCCTTAAAAGCCATTTGTAAGTAAGTATTATTATTATTATTATTATTATTATTATTATTATTATCATCATCATCATCATCATCATCATCATCATCATCAGAGCTAGCAAGTTGGTACCAAAACTGTTAAGTTGTGTTAGCTTGGACTATATCTCTACCGAATGAAATGTCTAGTAGCGCAGCTCTCCATGTCAGTGAACCAGAGCGACAAACATGTAGTACAGCCGGGTGGTAACCAAAGTGTGTTTCAATCGTCCGCAGTCTTAGAACAAGAAAATAATAAACGAATAATATAAAAAACAATAATTTGTAATTATAAATTTCGTAACTCTCAATCAAAAATAATTTACTCATACATACAGGCCTAAAAATAACATATCAAGTATACAATTATGATTCTAGCCCCATTATAACAAATAACAATGTACATTTTAATTTTATCAAAAGAAATACTCCTTTTATGTTCAGAAAAAATAAAAACGACATTTGTTTTCTGAAAATATGCATTCTACGTCGCAGGACTTTATTGGAGCAAGTGTGAAATATGATACAGTATTTCTTACTATCATCAAGTGAAGTCTACACCTGTGGAGTAACGGTTAGCGGGTCTGGCCGCGAAACCAGGTGGCCCGGGTTCGATTCCCGATCGGCGCAAGTTACCTGGTTGAGGTTTTTCCGGGATTTTCCCTCAACCCAAAATGAGCAAATGCTGGGTAATTTCGGTGCTGGACCCCGGACCCATTTCACCGGCATCTCATTCAGACGCTAAATAACCTAAGCCGTTGATAAAGCGTGGTAAAATAACCTACTAAAAAAATCAAGTGAACGACAACTTTGAGAATATAGTAGTGCATCTCGTATGTGGCACATAATAATAAGCTTAAACCCATAATTGTTTGTTAAGGGACTCGCCATAGGATTACCTGACATTCACTCAGTAAAGTTGAGGAAAATTTCCATACTCAGATACTCAGTCCATAGACTTTCACGAAAATAATGAGAGAAAAGGAAAACATAAGTACCGTCATTTCCCATAACTATGGTTCTGGAACACAACTATGGTCCACGATACAACTATTCAAAGAACATTGTAGAAGTAACATATACCGTTCGTAGATAGCTGCAGTGACTTGACTTCAAACTACAGTACAGCAAGAATATACAGTAGAGAGACGAGGTAATACGTTATGGAGTACAAAATTTGAATGGACCGTAGTTGCGTTCCAGGACCACATTTATGGGAAAAGACGGTACTCGAGAAAACTACCATACCACTTCTTTTCCTCATCATAAATCTCTTAGTATTTGACCACGAACCATCTCTGGTTCCTTACAACAATAAGTCTCGAGTATTCTGAGTATAGTAATTTAATCTTGTTTTTACGTAAAACGAGAAAAAATGTGTCATTTAAATAGCACCGTTAACTTAGATTTTAAACACACTCAGAATGGCTTTGTGAAGATTTTACTGGATTTAAACCTGTCTAACTCAAAGGATTAAGTTTCCTTTTGCACATTTAAGCTATTACCGACCATTGTAGAGTTATCTCGTAAAAGCAATTACATTGCCGCTCAGGGACACAGACAAAGGTGTCTATTCACGTGAAGGACTCCATCATGAAGGCTCAGCTGGAAGCAGTGGAGTTTCTATGTAACATAAAGGACCCCCTTTGAACTGCCATTAAGTCTATGTAGTAATAACTAAGCCATGAAAGAGGGCATCAGCTTTAGGCCATCAAATGTATCTTAAATTAAGATATGCTTTGCATTAATAACTATTCTATTCAATACCTTTGTCACTTTGGCGACTAGGTTACCTAAATCCATGTCAGGCAGGTGAAAGTCAATGTTTATTATTCTGTATATCTGTTCTAAGTATTTTCGTGGTACAGGCTCGCCACAGCTGTTTAACTATAGAGTAGATCCTATAACCTAAAAAGCAAACTGTCACTCTTTAGCAGTGTTGCCAAACTGTGCGGAATTCTACAAAATGTGTGGAATGATTGGCTGTGTGGATTTTGTGTGGAATTGTCCCAGCTAGGCCCACTAAATTTTTTAGTTAATAAAAATAAATCTGCATATGAAAATACTGGTAAAGTTGACTGTACATTAGCCGTGGAAGGGAAATTTAAACCGCTCTTAATTTGTAGGGGTAGCTTGAATTTTGCCATTCTGTTTTATGATTTTTGTACACTTTGTTTATAGACTTTCTCCCAGACTTTCAAAGTTTTACGTGATAAGGAAATATTGGATACAGTTCATGGACTTGTACAGCTGCCTGACATTGAACTTGAGGGGGATGGTGTCGACTTGGAGAGCATATTTTTACCTCCAAGGGTCATATTTAGAGGGTGGGTGAGAAAGTAACAATAACCCCAATCACTTGTCTAGTGTTCCCCGTCTCTCTAATCTGCTCCATACGCGAACCCTAACACATGTATTTCTATTACCTAAGATTAAATTACTTAAACAAATCTGGCTTTCAGGTATTATATGGCGTCTTGTCAGCGTGACAAGGAACTTGAGGGAGATGGTGTCGACTTGGGACTCCTGAGAGTTATCGTTGCCCCGACCAGACGGGATACGGCCTTAGAGGCGTTCAGGCATAATCCCACGGATAGTAGCTTCGCACCACCGGCCCCTCGACCGAGTGCGTGAACCAAATGTCCGAACCTGCGGTTCCTCTCGTACTGACGCAGAATATCTGCATGGAAATATCATATGTACTTCGGTACATTATAATAATATATATATGATATGCGTAAATCACTTCGTGATTTAAGACGGCGCTTATTCCGTCGGATCCCGGCCAACTAGTCAGTCACTCATTACGAGTGCACCTCAGCACATGTGTGGACTTCGGTCCTAGGTTCATAAATATCTATGACGTAGTGCAGAGGGCGGCCACTAGAGGGAACCCAAGAGTTGGAACTTAAAACTGAGACGATTCTTCCGACGCCGGGGTGGAATCCGGTGTGGCTTAGTGGATAAAGCATCAGCACCTAGAGCTGAAAACCCGGGTTCAAGTCCCGGCGCCGGAGAGAATTTTTCTCCGTTCCATTACTCTTTCATCGTTTTTCAGGTATTAGCTCCCTGTAAAGCAGGTTTCAATAATTTCAAGGAAAAATTGTTCCGGGGCAGGGTATCGATCCCGGGACCCTTCGCTTAGCGCGCGAACGCTCTTCCGACTGAGCTACCCCAGGAAATATACACGACACCGTCACAATTTTTCCTTTGTATCCACACGACTGAAATGAGCTGACAAGACGCCAGAACTCAACTAGGAGTGCACACAAATACTGTGTGACTTAAATTGTGGCTTTCTGTTAACGTACCTCCAGTAACGAATGTATTATACAAATCTGGTTTCAGGTAGTAGCTCCCTGTAAAGCAGGTTTGAATAAGTGTTTGTGTGCACTCATAGTTGAGTTCTGACGTCTTGTCAGCTCATTTGAGTCGTGTGGATACAAAGGAAAAATTGTGTCGGTGTCGTGTATAATTTCTGGGGTAGCTCAGTCGGAAGAGCGTTCGCGCGCTAAGCGAAAGGTCCCGGGATCGATACCCGGCCCCGGAACAATTTTTCCTTGAAATTATTAAATTACTTAATATACACCGTATTTAAACAATTAATATTAAATATAAAAAGTAGATAAATAATATACCTGCATAATACATAAATAAGTTAAAACGCTATAATATAAATAACTTATATACAATGGAAGATAGGCCTATTTCTAAAGGCACTGTAGCGATAATGAAAGTATGAATAATGGAAGGACACTAAACCAGCTTTGAATGCAGAAAGCTACTTAAGTACAGAACATTAATAACATACCTTATTCTGCATGATTATAGTATACAAAAATATATTCTAAAGTTATGTGTGAAACTGTGTGGAATTTGGTTATGTGGGTGGATTTCAGTGTTTATAGTCTGGCAACACTCCTCCGTATCTCAATATGAGAGCGAGGCATCTTCAAACAGGTTCGTTCCCCGGAGTTGACCAGGGATGCGATACTCAACATTGCAAGACGCTTTAAATAAATTGAAATGTACTTTGTCGTACACATAAAGATATCCTGTATTTTAAATGTAGGGTAAGTCGAGAGGAAATGGAATGATTTTGGGAGATGTTAGTATGGTTTATGTGATGGTATCAATAGCAGTCGGAATATTCTTGTTTGGGCAGAAGATAACCCACATTCAAATGTAGAAACGTTGTTCACACATCGTTTTGTAGTAAATGTATGGTGGGGTACTGTCGATGATAATTTGATTGACCCTGTGATAATTGGTAATCCTTTAACAGGCGCAAGATACTTGCAAATGCTGAAAAATGAGCTGCCAGGACTTCTGCAAGACATTCTCCACATCGAATAGACATCAGCATGACGGTGCTCAGCCGCATACTGCTCGTGTAGTAGCTGAATAACTAAAAACATTTTCTGGGCGATGGATTGGCCGTGAGAGTCGTGCCATTTGACCGCCACGTTCTCCGGACTTGACACCATTCGATTATGGTTTGTGGAGGTACTCCAAAACGAAGATTTACCACACAAAAGCGAATTGATTGCACGAATTTTGGTATAAAACAACGATTTGCAGCTGTACTCAGAATAACGACTTGCAGCATTAGGAAGAGAGTTTTAAAGTTTATTGACGTTCAAAGTTCAACTTTTGAGAAATTATTAATGTGAAATGTCTTTGATTCATTGTCACTGTATGCACAGCTGCATCACCAATTCCACTGAGAATTAAAACCATGCTTAAATTAAGTTTTCTTTTATTTAGCACGACAAATATTACCATCTCCCAGAATCATTCCCTTTCCTCCCGACTCACCTTGTATCCTGTTCGTGGAATAATAAAAATAGTTTGTCTTTTTTCTGAACGCATACTATTCACAGTGTTTACCATTAGTGTTCATCATGTGCGCCACTTAAATATTGATTGGTGCATTCCTTATACTTGCAATCTTTTCTTCTCGCAATATTATAGGTTATAGTTCCTCGCAGTAGGCCTATTTTTTATTTACTTCATTATATAACGACGCTATATCAACTACTGGGTTTTAACGTCTTTGGAATTAGATATAGCGAGATGGTATTTGGCGAGATGATGCCGAGAATTCACCATTGACTACCTGACATTCGCCTTACGGTTGTAGAAAACGTCGGAAAAAACCAACCAGATAATCAGCCCAAGAGGGAATCGTATCCGTGCTCAAGAGTCACTCCGAATCAGCAGGAAAATGCACTACCGCCTGAGCCACATCGGTGGTCAGTAGGCCTATTACTTTACTATGAATTCAGATCTTTATATTCTATAAACAAACTACGATTTTAACCAGAATTTGTAAATGAGTTTACAGAGTGAAAACCAAAAGGAGTAGCCGATCGGCTAGCGGGTAGACTATTTTGCTGAAGGATAACACTGGATCCAAAATTGGTTTCTGACAGAACATTTACATTCATTTCAGTCGCTGTATGTTAAAACTCTGAATCTGAAATTACACAACGCTTTAATAGCTATTAAGGTACACGTACCAAACAACGCCACCTTAACACTTCAGTCACTTTTGCTCTGGAAATAAGTTATGTACAAACACGAAAATTACGAAATAGAAACTGTAATCTTATCTTTACAAAATAGCACAATAAAAATAGATATATTATATACCGAACTAGAATTAGAACTCAAATAGGAAAACTTTGTAAACTGGCGTTATTAGGAACAGGTTGTCCAATTAACGCTACCTATTTTGTAGTAACCTATACACTTATAATTGTTAATGAATTATTTTTCCTAAGCAACACAAATTGAACTAAGCGACTAAATTTGAGTTTCTGTTAATAAAAGATACAAAATCACTCAATACTAAAGAAAGATTCTTGATCTGAAACTGAAACACCAGATGGATTAGGAAAATATGTTTTCCAGTGACACCTTACTTAAAAAAGAGACAATGTGACACAGTAGAAAGTTATTAAACATAAAAGCATTTACCTTAGTTTAATATGAATGTTTTCCAATAAGTAAAACAAAAAAATTAAGTTATGTAAAATAAAAAAAAAATAAGAGTTCGATAAGCAATTGAACCAATATCATCACTGCACATTCTGAACATTTGTAAGTTGAAAGCTTAGTGATTTTCCTGATGTTTTCACACTGATGCTGTACTGTCAGCCTTAGTACTAACATAACCTAAAATTTTGTCTGTAGACCTTTAACGCCACATGGCGTTAAAGCGCTACTGAGTATTTGATAACATTACATGCCTGTTTCTCAAACATTTTCAAATTTTATAGATAGCAAATACTTTCTATACATAGAAGAATGTTTAAGGATCACGAAAATATATAGTTTAATATAGTTATTATTTGCTCAACACACAAAATAAAAATATTGCCTCTTACCTTGATATAAGAACAGCCATTCACTATCAACACACAACAGTAGTGCACTACCGAAAACTTGTTTCGTTAACAAATTTTAATAGGGTGGCGTTAAAGATATACATGACGTTATTTGGCTCAAGGACCTTAATAATTTTACATTGTTTCAGTATCGTACAAAATGCAATGAAAAAGTACGTGCAATTTCAGTTGTATTATTTGTTTATATTGTACAAGGTTGGACAGAATGAACTCATGATTTTGACTTAGGTAACACTCGTACGATAGTAGGAATGATTGAAGCTAAGAACGACATAACATTGGTCTAAGTATGCTATTTAGCAAAAACTCCTCATTGGACAGCAGCACATCGGGCCGTCACTGTTGAAACGATTTTTAAAAGCGAAGACTCCGTGACAACACAGCAAATATTCAGGCGGTATTTCAACATTCCGAGGCATGAAAGGTTCCAGATCACAGCATTCTCGACAACTGGATTCAAAAATACGAGCTATAGATCTTACAAGTGATAACACACCTGTAAGCATGGATGGAACTGTGAGGATACCGGAGAATATCAAAAGAGTTCGTGCTATTGTCAATCGCAGTCCAAGACGATCTTCACTTTGATAAGCTGTTGCCCTTTACATTATAAACAGATATCTTCGTCGAATATTGCATGAAGACTTAAATTACTTCCCGTACAAAACTGAAGTATTGCAAGAATTGTCAGACCGTGACTTCATCTCAAGAATGAATTTGATGATTTACTGAACGGAGGTCCAGGGACTATTCGTCGATTAATAATGTCAAACGAGCGATGACAGTAGACCTACATACTGCTCGGAATTCTATGGAGACTCCTACAATCGTATTTTGCAATGAATTTGATGATTTAGTGAACGAATATCCATCAATTATTCAGTAAATCATCAAATTCATTGGAAATTTGATTCTTGAGACGAATTTAAGTCTTCATGGTTTCCTGACAGGTCGGTAGAGCATCGGTACGACATCAACTAGGTAAGCGCTCTACATGGCGAGTCAATGTCGCAGCCATATATCTGAATTGGGAGCCTCACACGGCTCGGTGCGACCCAGTACCGATATAACACGTTTTCGGCATGCAGTCTTGCTGCACATTTATAACAATAATGATTTATTTAACCTGGCAGAGTTAAAGCCATACGGCCTTCTCTAACACTCAACCAGGAGTAAAACTGCGTTACAAAAAACACTACAAATTTACAAAGTACACTACAATTTTACACACAAAACTGAATAACATAATAATAATAATAATAATAATAATAATAATAATAATAATAATAATAAATGTAAACAACAAGTAAGTAGAAATCAGACATAATATATAACATACAGAAAGAAAGGAAAAAGCATAATAAAATGTGAACAGCAGGTCAAAATAAATGAGACATACAAAGTATAAAAAATAAGACAATTATTTATAATAATAATAATAATAATGATAATAATAATAATGATAAAAAATAAGAATAGTAGTAGTAATAATAATAATAATAATAATAATAATAATAAAATAGTGTAGTACGAAGCATACAATGAATACAATATTTTTAGGTACACCCAGTAAGGAAAATTTTGATTATATATAGCTCAACTTATCACATTATAGATATACCATTATCGGAAAATATGAAAACAAAAGAATAAAATAAGTTAAATATCACTAGAACAAAGAATAAAAAAATAAGACAATTATTGATAATAATAATAATAATAATAATAATAATAATAATAATAATGATGATAAAAAATAAGAATAGTAGTAGTAGTAATAATAATAATAGTAATAAAATAGTGCAGTACAAAGCATACAATAAATACAATATTTTTAGGTACACACGGTAAGGAAAATTATGATTATATATAGCTCAACTTATCACATTACAGATATACCGTTATCGGAAAATATGAAAACAAAAATATAAAATAAGTTAAATATCACTACAACAGAAAAAAAATGTGAATACGTGGAAACATGCAATACAACACTTGTCATAATAGTAAGATAGTTTGGCAACTCGCCATAAGATAATTTTCTAACTCGGATTTGAAAGATTTCAATGTTCGGCAGCCCTTGACATCAGGCGGCAGAGAGTTCCAGTGACGAGAGGTAGCAGCAGTGAAAGATGAGGAATACAGAGATGATGAGTGAAGTGGAATTTCTAGCGTGTTATCGCGTTGTGATCGAGTATTAATATTATGATAGCAAGCTGCATTTACCGAGTGAAGTTGTGAATATTTATATTTGTAGTGAAGAACATTTTTAACATTAGCCTATGTCAGTGGTATACAGTTCTTGAGGAATAAAAAAATCTATGTCTTTACAATTTCAAATTGGCGGAATATTCACGAAAATACATAACAGAAAAGGCACGGGGAGAAGTTGGCCAAACTCTTGAAATGTCCTCTATGTCATTCTGTACATTGAGAGGAATTTTTCGTCATCTAGTGTTAATTCTCGCGCTGCTACAAACAACCTACAATATAAGTATGTACCCAGTATAGTTTCCTTTTTCTTCGTAACCTTATATACACATAGAACGCAATATCTTCTTCATCACTAGACGATATGTTCTTTAGAAGGTTCAATAACTACTGGGAATTTAAAAAAATGTGCAGTGGAGTGATGCAGAGAAAACATGTATGCCGCAGAAATACCGTACCATGAGAGAGTCCAGTGCGGTACAACATCGTTCAAACAAATTCTGAACCGCTGCTCCACCGACCCGTCAGGGAGGGACCTTAAGAAAGTAAACGCAGAAGGAAAGCCAACAAGTATTTTTATGTGGTGTTCCGCCTCTACCAGGCCCAACTCGGCGGACAATGACACATCTCCGCTGAACATCAGGTTGAATGAAACCACGGTATTATTAATTTTGAACCTTCATTATAAGTTCAAATTTTGTGACATTTTGACCAGATAAATTTTATTTTCCAACTTTTTTTTTTGTTACTTTTCCTTCATGTTAAAACATCACCATCATCATCATCATCATCATCATCATCATATTCCAGGCACGAAATTAGGTCATTGTTGGCCAGTTTCGGTGCCAGCTATACAGGATCCAATAGACGTTTCTATGGACATGCAGGTCGTCGCCGTTCTTGAGGGTGGTATTTTAGCATTTCTTGGGGTGTCCGGCCAGCTTCCATACGAGAAATGTGTTCAAGCCATCTGTTTCTGTATTCTGTAATTTTTTCTTCTAATGGTTGCATGTTGAGTTCCTGAAGTATATCCTCGTTCCTCTTGTGGTCCAGAAGTGTGTATCCTGCAGTTCGTCGCAGATATTTCATTTCAGCTACTCTTAATCTGCTGATATCTCTTTGTTTCAGAACCCAAATTTCGCTTCCATAGAGGAGAGTTGGTAGTGCAAGGGTTTTATATAGCTTTATTCTGGAATGTTTCTGTATTAAACTTGGTTTTAAAGTGTGGTTTAGCAGTCCTAATATTTGTAAAAATTTGTTAATTTTTCTGCTTACATCATTCTCTCCTTCGTATGATATATTACATTCTAAGTATGAAAAGAAATTTATCTGTTCTAAAATCACATTTTCAACAACAATTTTGCTTCGGATTGGGTTTGTACCTTCAAATACAATTATTTTTGTTTTTTTTTCTGGTGAAATCTTCATGCCATGTTTTTCTATGATTTTATTTAGTTTAAATATATCCATCTGTAAATTGTCTTCGGAGTTTGCAACTAATACTAACTAATATCGTCTCACACATTGTATCTATCATAATTCTGAGTATATAATCGATCTCTTTGGTAAAAAGTCATTAAGTGGCTAACCTGTAGCTGGGCCAGAAAGGGGATAATTAAGAATGTTTAATATACGGCAGACCGGGTCTCTTAAGTACAGCTAACACCAGTTCATTTACGAACGCACCTCGTTTCAAATAACAGCACTCGACCTTTGTGTAACCTGCTTCGCTCTAACTTCTTTGCAATTACGTAATTAATCTGCCTCTTATAATTTGATGTGGATGTGATAAAATAAATTAAAGACTGTTAAAATGTCAGAAAATCACACGTAACAAGATCTACTAGCAGCACCAGGCCGTGTCCAACATCTCATTTTAGTATTCTGGTCCGTTATGTAAGGCACGTGCTGTACACTACTCGATCGTAGAAATGAAACCACTCAACAAACATGAAACAGCGTTAATTGTCCAAATACGTTTACGAGGTTCTAGCCATTTACCAGGTCAGTAAGAGGGTTGACTACATTCCAACGTGTCTGCCAAAACGGTTAATAAATAGACTGTACATTCACTCAAGAGATTCTGTTAAGAATTATGTCAAAGTCGAATGCATTCCCGATCTCTATCAATAGTTGCTAAATGTTAATACTGCGTCTAGCTACGTCGTATGCTAATCAAAGTACTGAGAAACTTATTTAAATAAAGTTACATTCATCACTTATAGATATCCTGACTTGATTATACACTGTATTAGAGGCCTAAAGCGTAATAGAAGGTTCAATAACTTTCATTTAACCGGCTTTGCCTTCAGGTTCATTTTTTGTGGTTGGATTTTATCTTTGGTACTCGCATTCTCTTCATATTCTGAAACTGATTTCTGTAATTTCTTGCACATTATAGCCTGTAATATAATTATCAGATATTAGATACTAGGTGAATAAAAATGTAACCATATGCGTGTTTATGCGAAAATAAAGATATAAAATTAGACAAGTTGCAGACTTTACCGTTCAAAACCATGATGGCGGAAGGGGTATGCAGGTAGAGTTCCATACTGTCATCATCTCGACACTAGATTGAAGTAGTTTTGTTAGAATCACGCTCTGACATGACACACAATTTGATTGGGTAGCAACAAAATAACACAAATCTATAAAGAAGACAAAAAAAAAAGCTATCTAAGGATTAGGCTTACATAATGGCAGGTGAAAAAAGCAAAAGAAATATAAACAAAAATTCTGCGTTGTATTAGGAATACATCAGAACGTAGAATACGTCACCCAGGTTCCGGAATTAAACTAGAGTTGTGTTAGTTTGAATGTTTTATTTTCCTTCGTTTCGGTTTACAAATTGAGAGAATGGGTCTTAGATAAGAGAAGTAATTAAAGAAATGCTTGCTACATATTTTCTCTTCATATGAAGAAACACGAAGAAGAGAAGCGGCTGAGATGAGCCAACTAAGACTCCTAGCGGGCTGCTATTAGATCTATGCAAAAGATAGTAAATATCAATACCTTAAAAACAATATACTTTGCATACTTTCACTCGGTAAGGAGTTTTGGAATAATATTCTGGGGAAATTCCACAGATAGTAACAGTATATTCCTATTACAAAAAAGAGTAATTAGAATAATAGTAAGTACAAAATCTAGGGAATCTTGTAGAACTATTTTCAAAAAACTACAAATAATTCCCATGGCTTGTCAGTATATCTTTTCATTAATAATCTTCCTCTTATGTAATCATGAAAACATTGTAACAAATTCAACAGTTCATAGCATAAATACACGTCAAAAATGACTTTCATACTACATCGGCAAGTCTATCATGCTATCAAAAAGGAGTGCGTTATATGGCAGTAAAAATTTTTAATAGCCTCCCTATCGATATAAAAAATGAAACTCAAAACATAAGATTATTTAGGCCCAAATTAAAGAAGTACCTAATTTCTCACGCCTTCTATTCTGTAGGTGAATTCATGACATTCAATAACGCTTCATGAAAATGATACTAAAAATTTGTGTTGTACTAGTAGACTATATTGTAAATCACTTCTGTATATATTTCATCTAGACTGTGACTATAAATTAAGACTTTATAATAGTATTAGGTTTTTTGACTTGTTCAATATTCTAGCTGTGAAGCAATGTATGAATACCATGGAATGTTAATAAATACAATAGCCTACAATACAATACAATCATAAACGGAATGTTGACGTCAGAGACGAATTACACATCACAGCCAACACTAAAACCATAAAAGTTTATCGAGATAAATGATATGGATACATAAACACGAATGCCCAGTGACAGATTACCTCAAAGATTGTTTGCAAGATCTAACGGGAAGAGAGACCTTGGAAGGCCCAAAAGGGATGGAAAGACAGCTCACCTGAGGCGGAACAGGCCAGAAGCCCTAATCCTTGACAGAATTTGTTGTTGTTGTTGATGATGATGATGATGATGATGATGATGATGATGATGATGATGATGATGAAACATTTCGAAATTAGTCCCAGTTAACAACAAAATTTTCATTATAGTTCACTCGAAGCGTATCTTAGTATTTGTTGTTGTTTAGTGAACTGTCCGAAGACAGATCTGAACCTCACAAGTGATACCAACAAGGCACCACTTATGAGGCAACTAGATCAGAAGATAATGGGGTAGTGTGACCAGTTTCTTATCCCTTCCATTGCATACATCGCAGATTAGTTACAGATTACACTAATCAGACTTCAGATGTATTCAAACAATTATTATTCCTCTGACACATATCGTTAGTGGGATGTACTGCCTGATAATAGAGGTACATATTAGTCAGAACCTCAATCAGATGCATACTATCTATTATCAACAGTAATCTCACTAGAGGTTTTGATTTATCTAGAGAAAATCAAAACTCGAGTGGGATTTAATTGACTATTACACGATTAGAAGAAAGTATATAAAGATTAGAAGTAACGAAGTACTCCAATACAATGAAATATTAATTGACTTCCGAAAATACAACTGTCTTAAACTGTATTACTGTACTATCTCAACATTACAAATATTACGCTAGATGCATGCTAGATGGCAGTAGTGTGTTATGATTAGCTGTTATCTTGCTATCAGTTGTGCCAACTATGGAATCTTCATTGAACTCTGTAGAGGATTACTAGCAATACCTTCTCGATCTAGATCACGATGGCAGTGTTACTAGTCAAGAAGGCTTTGTTGATTCAGTTTCATTTTTATTAAAACAGTTGCATTTCACTTCAATTATCCGAATCCCAGTAATCAACGTCACTTGACAGATGATTTTCAATAAATCTTAATATTAAACAATCTCTGATACGTGACTATCCATAATATCATATAGCAGAAGCTATAACATAACCTAAATAATATATAATATAAGTGTTAGAAAAGTTTTAATTAACGACGATGACATAAAAAATAAACATGAATAATTTTAAAAGGAATAATTATTGAATGTACAATTTTCAAATTTGAATGTTTTAGTGGTTGTTAGTTCAGTTGATCTTATATTTGGACGTGTGCGTAAAAGAAGTGGAACTCGTTGATGAAGGCCTACATGGTGTATTCCTCAACTTATTCAGGATTTCCGAATGGTGCTCTTCATTTATTTATAAATAGGATTTCAGGGAAGATGCATAGGTATGATCAGTCATCTTTATTAATTCTTGTTCTTGAATGTCAATGCGAGTCATATTTGAAACTGCTGTGCATCGACTGGAGTGGTTTGTAATTTTCTGTTTTTTTATATCCATACCAGCGCAGTTTGAAATTCTGGCAAACAAAGAAACAAATGCTAGGGACGCGATAAAATTGTGCGATAGGAAGCCATGACTGGTTGAAATACGTCCTTTCGTACCGCTTTATTGGTCAAAAGTAGTATGACGTAGTAAAAGTGTAATAGTCACTTTAATATTGCAGAACTCGCAATTACAAATCAAATGAGTGCTCGCACAGATTTGTAGCAGCTCTCGTTGCCAAGATATTACTGAGAGAGTCCGCGCGGAATGGTTAATTTTAAACGTAATTTGGGCGTTTTCGTGCCTGTAGCGGGAGGAGGCAGCGTAATTTGACGTGGTCACACAAGTTACATTGGTTCATTACTAATGGCATTAGCATTCGTGTGTGGTTTTTGTTGTTGCAGTATGTATTTTGAAATTGTGTCATTTTTTGTTTCATCACAAATCCCGGAACGGATGATCATGCTCGGTGGGAGGAAGATGCATTATACAGAAAACTATTGGAAATTTAAATTAGATCCTTTGGTTCAATAATCTCTTAACATAATTCTGAATCTTCTTGGTATTTTAATTTATTTAACTAGCTAGCTAGCTAGCTAGCGAGTACAAATTAAAATTATAAAACAAAAATATTTCTAGCCACTACCGTAAGAGCCAGGCTTGTGTACGGTGTGGTCTTAGTCAATAATATAACATAAAATTTACAAGGACAGTTTACTAAATACAGTAAGTAACTTAATTGAAACCAATAAATAACACACAGGAGCAAAAAAGAAAGAGAACAAGCGAGAAAAAAAACACATTTAATATAAATTGATAATCAGACAGAAGCCAGTGATATTCATTAAAAACATGAATATAGCCGACAGAAATAAAAAGTAAAAAAATACACACATTTGTTAATATTATATAGGATCATGAATAATTTTATAAATTTCTTTTTTAAAAGCTTCAATTATAAAATATTTCAAATTTGGAAAACTGTTTGTAGTTTTATTATGAAGTCTTGGACCGAAACTAGCACCATGTTTAAGAGCTGCACTTGTATGACATTTAGGCTCAATTAATGGGAAAGTAGACTTTTGTCTTCGAGTACGGTATTCATGTCGATTAGATTTATGTTTTATTTGATTTCTGTGGTAGTAAGTTAGTAAATTATATTTATAAATTTCTTCAATAGTTAATTCTTTAAAATCTATATAAATTAAATTTGTTGGGTAATCCATACTTTTGGTCAGACAAATTTTTATTAATCTTCTGTGTAATAAAATTAGTGGATTAAGTACAAAATTGTAAAATTGTAGAAATTTGTAAAAATTGTAATTGTAATATTGTAAAATTTTAACTTGTTCCACATCTTAAAGCTTCATTGCCCATGTAAGATTTATGGAATATAATAAATGAAATGAAATGAAAATTATGTTACTCCACCCCAATTTATTATACCATATTGCATTAATGATTGTACTAAAGTTAAACATATTATTCTCAATGCCTCCTTAGTGATAAAATTTCGAAGTATTATGAATTTATAAATTGTTTTTCTTATACTTTTACATATAAAATCAATGTGTTTACCTCAACGTAAATGCTGATCTATAATAATTCCTAAATATTTGACTTTTGTGGAAGGTGTTAGACGTCAAATTTTCAACATTCCAACAGACCTACATGTAAAACCAACGAACATACCGGAGTTCCATTATAAAGCAAAGTAAGGAAAATGGAATATATAGACTGTGTTGAGTCCTCGAAAATGGTCTAGGTAACATACGCAACGGATAGGTGTCCGCTTTCTCGCTTTATATTTTGACAATTCGACGCATGGCTCTAAATCTTTGCATGTTTCTACATGTAAAATAAGAAGCAAAACTCCAAAAAAATGTTGCACCATAATGAACGCTGCAATTCTTGATCTTAATTAGCAAATAATTATAAAACGCGTAAGTTTATACAGATCTAATATATCGAAAATAAACTACAATAGGAGAGGAAGTAGACCTAGTTCTCGCCACATACTTGAATTTCAAATCGATCAGTCGTAATGTCTATATTATAGCGTGTAAAAATAGAATGGAATAGCTCATAAAAATAGTAAAAATTATTTAAAACAGATCGGAAGTAAGAAAACAAATTGTTGAAAGTTTTATGTTCTAATAAGTGTTGATGAACGAATATCGAATCAAGAGTTGCAGTGGAATAAAAGAAGAAGGCTAACATTTACGTGGATACAAGACGTTTAAAAGAGCTTATCTGAATTAAACTTACACTAAAAGTCTGGAACTACAGATATGGATAACAACTGGGAACCGAAAGTAGAAGATGGACGAAAAATATGTATACTCACAATTTTTTTTTACAGCTGTGCTTCATTGTTAGAATAGCTGGCTTACCTGAAACGAGAAAGAAAAGATATAATTAATCTTAATATACAGTATATAATAAGCTTATTATGATTAAGAAATTAAAATATTATGGTATTAAGGCCCGTAATACCTACAGCGAGAAATCTGTAATGCTTTTGTCGAGCTATGGAAAATGCTTTCCTTTAGCACGGAGTAACGCTCGAAATGAAGCATAGCTGACATTGGTTGGCCACCAATTTTTTGAAAACATAGCTACGCCACCACCTGTTTTTCCCACTCCCAAAGGTAACTTAATGTAATTGTAGCCTATACATTTTTATATCGTGAATGAAAATGAACAATTATTAAAAACTCAGATGTTCAAATTTATGTAACTTTATTTCTATCAAATGTCAAACCCAAAGAGCTTGTATAGTATTATATACAAGGTCTTTGATCAAACTACCTTCTGTATGGCGTAATAAAATTCGTGTTTTAATTATCTATGGCTTCAGTGTGTAGCAACATATTTCTTTCTGTAATGTGAAGACCAACGCATTGATAGCTGTCTCCACACATATTACATAGTTTATAGATCTCGGTGCAGTGTGTTACGGGCCTAATTTTGAGACCTTAACCACTTCCCTGATTAACCCGAGTTAACTCGGGTTGCTAACTTGTGTCAAAATTTATTAACCCGAGTTGACTCGTGTGAATCCAATTTTCGCTGCTAAGGATTATATCCCGAATATATACGTTTCCATTCTTTCATTAACCTTTTCCTCACTAGATGGCTACAGAAGTTAGTGATATTGCTATATCTGGTGGTGTTTTTTGTACTCCTTCCTTGCGAGTGGAATTCTATGCTCATATAGCATTCACACACAGTAGTGAGTAGTTATTTTGGCGGTTTCTGTTTGTGTTTAGTGTTTCTTGTGCTGTTTTGTGTAAAGATGGATCAAGTTAGTGATTCCGAAACTTTTGATCAGGAATATATTCCTGTAGAAGATTAGGAAATGAATCATCGGTATCAGAAGACGAAGTTATAGACCAACAATCAAATTCAGATCAGTTGATGTCCCGTGTTTTCGACAGTGGTTTGAATAGAAGACATCTGGCACCATTTCTTCTGCACCTCCGAGGTCACCATTCCCTGAAATTTGAACATTGTTTCTGATAACGATAATTCTCAATTTTTTAAATTATTCTTTAATAATGACCTCATCAACATTATATTCGAGGAGATGATTCGGCATGCTAATAAGTGTTCACAGAATGCTGAAAATGACTCTGAAATACGTGTACTTTTGGGCATAGTGATACTGCAGAACATTATTCACAAACCTGAAGAACAGATGTACTGGTACTAATGTCCAATGACTGCTACACCGTTCTTTCCAAAACGCTCTCATATAGGAGAGCAGATACTACTGTCCGGAATGCAATGTGCCACTGTGCGTAATACCCTGCTTTCGAGTCTATCACACGACAAGCAACATTTAACGCCTTGATAACAGCACTGGTATTGTACCTCATAAATTAATCCACAAAAAACATAAGTTGGTAAATAGTCCAGAAGAAAATCAAAGTGGGACAACTACCAGAGCTGGAATCAAGATGCACGAGATAACTCGGGATAATAATTCAGGTATGAATGTATGTCTATTTCATAGTGATTTTTTAAGTATGTAAGAAAATTAGTGATGTATAGTGATTCTGCAATATTAAATGACCTCTTTACGAAAATAAAAGAATATGACACTTTTTTCACAAAACTGGTAAAATATATAGTAAGGGAAGAGGTTAACTTCGTTTACCTATCAAATATAAAATAATAGTGGAAATAAAATAATGATCTAGGGCTACTAAATACTTACTCCCTTACGGTTTTACCGTGTATAATTTTTATGCGAGACATCCATATTTGGGACAGAAAACCTTACTAATAAACCATACATAAGCGATGTCATGCAGGCGGCCCGGGTTCGAATTTCGGTAAGGTCTGCGATTATTATTATTATTATTATTATTATTACATTAATAATATAATGATCTATACAAATATGTGTAATTGTTAAAAAATATGAAATCTGGACAGTACTGTTACACTAAAATGTTTTTTTTTCGTATTATTTTTCATTTCTTTACTCAACTTTAACTATCTTATCAAAGTGTTTATCATTTCTTTGTCATTTTGAAGTCATTCACAGTTATTTTCTTCGCTTATAATTTATTTTAATACCTTTTAATTTAGCATTATGTTTTTAAAATTCTTCAAATAGTATATTTCCTTTTATTTAAATAAACCATTTCAAAAGTTTAGTTCCCCAGTTTCCTTTCCTTACAGTACCCTTTCTTTTTTATTCGTGTTTCAATACTCGCGTGTAAATGTATTGAAAGGTAACAAATTGAACAGACATGATCCCTCCCTTTTGTGATGATAGACACAATACTTAATTCTGAAAAGTCGGATATTTCTGCGTCTATGACACAGTGCAAAAACACTAAAATCTAGCACTTATTTTTTAATTCTTCTTTTAAATTTTTTATTCACTTTCAGTTATACTTTTTTCCAGATATTTTTATACCCATTCATCGTCTTTAATTTCATTTCTCTTTTCTTATTTTCAAATTTTTACGTTTACATTATAGGAAGTGTTATGATGCCGTAAAAATTAATTTCGGCGTGTTTTTCATGAAAATATATGATTCTGGATTCCTGACATCGAAAAAAAAAAATAGTTTCGGACCTGTCGTCTTGTCTTCCTCTTTATATGACAAAATGATTTCAGGAAAGGTTCAATGAATCGTTCAGCAATGCAATATTCACTCTAAAATTATTAATAGAGTAAAGAGAGTATATAACATAGAAACACGACTGTTGTTTTTAGACTTCGAGAAAGCCTTTGATAATATAAATAACAAAACTTACCTGAAATTCTACAATCGAGTTATATTCCACATAAATTAATTCAAGCAATAGTGGATATTTATACTGAGAACAAAATTGCATTACAATAATTAATACTAAACTGACACAAGAAGACTTAAATTTCTAGAATTAAACGTTCTATACTGTTGACTGATAAGGCGGAATTTTTCCGCTTATAGCTATGAAAATTAATTCACTACAGAAACTTCTTTTCATATTGCAGGGGAAACTTGAGTATGTCTAAAAAACAAGGTCAATTATTGTGTTTTTCACCGGCAATAATTCTACTTTAATTCGCAGTAATTATAACTGTCATAAAATAAACGATAAATTGTATTTATAAATATCTAATTAATCTACATTTCCGCTATAAACAGTGTCAGATAACTGGCATTTTAATTAAGTATAACATAATATAATATAACTTAAGATCGATGTTTTATTGCGTTTTAATTCACAGAAGGAGACAGATCAATGCAAGAAAACGGCAGTAGAAATTGTTTAGACCAACTGATGTAATTGAACTGCTTCCTAGTTGAATATGTTCCTACACGTGCCGCGCCATGTCATGCCGTCATAAAAGCATACACATGCACTTTATTATGTAATTTTCCAGTCGTCAGTCCACGCGCCCTCGATGCATTCCATGGACTTCCTGAATTGTGTCGCTACTCCTACACGTTATGAGTGGGCAGTGGCACAAACTATTATCATACGGTGACGGTTTTTGAGCTATGAACATCATTCTTTCACTTTCAATTTCGTCGAACATATTTATAGTCAAGAACGGAGTAAGTACATAACCTTTACACGGTTATAGTTTAAGTGAGAGTTTTGGTAAGAGCTTGTATTTAATTTCGCAATTACATTTTCCGGGAATAAACAGTACCCAGACATGAGAAGCGTAAATATTTTCGTATCTACATTTCACTTTGCTCTACTATTACTTATTAGGAGGTTTCTCAAATCAATATTTATTATTATTATTATTATTATTATTATTATTGTTATTCATTTATATTCTTATTTATTTAAATATTTATTTATTTCTTCATTTATTTATTTTTTCCTTATCTATTTATCTCTTTATTTATCCATTTATTTACCTCTTTCTTTCTTTGCCTCTTTATTTATTTATTTATTTATTTCTTCATTTCCTTCTTTCTTTATTTATTTCTTACCTTCTTTAATTATTTATTTATCTCTTTATTTATCCATTTATTTACCTCTTTCTTTCTTTGCCTCTTTATTCATTTATATATTTATTTATTTCTTTATTCCTTTCTTTCTTTATTTCTTCATATTTGCATTTATTTATTTGTTTATTTATTTATCTATGTTTTATTTATTATTTCTTTATTTATTTCTTTATTTACTTTTTTATTTATTTACTTATTTATTTATCTATTTATTTACCCATTTATTTATCTATTCATTTATCCATTTATTTACGTATCTCTTTATTGATCTCTTTATTATCTATGTATTTACCTTTTTCTTTCTTTACTTGTTTATCTGTATCTTTACTTATTTATTTATTTACTTACTTATTTATCTCTTTATTTACCTCTTTCTTTACTTATTTATTTATTTATTCATTTGTTTACTTACTTATCTATTTACTTACTCACTTCCTGATTCATTTATTCATTTATTCATTTATTCATTTATTCATTTATTCATTTATTCGTTTATTCGTTTATTCGTTTATTCGTTTATTCGTTTATTCGTTTATTCGTTTATTCGTTTATTCGTTTATTCGTTTATTCGTTTATTCGTTTATTCGTTTATTCGTTTATTCGTTTATTCGTTTATTCGTTTATTCGTTTATTCGTTTATTCGTTTATTCGTTTATTTATTAATTTATTAATTTATTAATTTATTAATTTATTAATTTATTAATTTATTTATTTATTTATTTATTTATTTATTTATTTATTTATTTATTTATTTATTTATTTATTTATTTATTTATTTATTTATTTATTTATTTATTTATTTATTTATTTATTTATTTATTTATTTATTTATTTATTTATTTATTTATTTATTTATTTATTTATTTATTTATTTACTTACTTACTTACTTACTTACTTACTTACTTACTTACTTACTTACTTACTTACTTACTTACTTACTTACTTACTTACTTACTTACTTACTTACTTACTTACTTACTTACTTACTTACTTACTTACTTACTTACTTACTTACTTACTTACTTACTTACTTACTTACTTACTTACTTACTTACTTACTTACTTACTTACTTACTTACTTACTTACTTACTTACTTACTTACTTACTTACTTACTTACTTACTTACTTACTTACTTACTTACTTACTTACTTACTTACTTACTTACTTACTTACTTACTTACTTACTTACTTACTTACTTACTTACTTACTTACTTACTTACTTACTTACTTACTTACTTACTTACTTACTTACTTACTTACTTACTTACTTACTTACTTACTTACTTACTTACTTACTTACTTACTTACTTACTTACTTACTTACTTACTTACTTACTTACTTACTTACTTACTTACTTACTTACTTACTTACTTACTTATTTATTTATTTATTTATTTATTTATTTATTTATTTATTTATTTATTTATTTATTTATTTATTTATTTATTTATTTATTTATTTATTCATTTATTTATTTATTATGGGATTTTGGACCATCGAGGATTTTCTTCTACATCAGATATAGATATAAAATAACTTAAAATAACAGAGCTACAAACAAAAAATAACACCACACGAATTGTATACAAGCTGCAGCCACACAAGCTATAATCTTAAGATTATTTACTTACAAATGGCGTTTACGGAACCCGGAGGTTCACTGCCGCCCTCACAGAAGCCCGCCATCGGTCCCTATCCTGAGCAAGATTATTCCAGTCCCTGCCATCATATCCCAACTCCCTCAAATTCATTTTAATGTTATCCTCCCATCTACGCCTTGGCCTCCCCAAAGGTCTTTTTCCCTCAGGTCTTCCAATTAACACCATATATGCATTCCTAGATTCACCCACACGTGCTACACGCCCTGCACATCTCAAACGTCTGGATTTAATGTTTCTAATTATGTTAGGTGAAGAATACAATGCGTGCACTTCTGTATTGTGCAACTTCCTCTATTCACCTGTAACTACATCCCTCTTAGCTCCAAATATTTTCCTAAGCACCTTATTCACAAACACCCTTAATCTCTGTTCCTCTCTCAAAATTAGAGTCCAAGTTTCACAACCATACAGAACAACCGGTAATATAACTGTTTTATAAATTCTAACCCTCAGCTTTTTCGAGAGCAGGCTGGATGATAACAGCTTCCCAACCGAATAATAAGAGGCATTTCCCATATTTATTCGGTGTTTAATTTCCTCTTGTGTGTCATTTATATTTGTTACTGGTGCTCTAAAGGAACTTGCATTTTTCCACCTTTTAATCGTAAGCTGAAGTATCATAATTATATACGTCATCCCCTTTAAAATGATATGTTTGAAAATAAAGGATGCAATTTGAAATTCAAATGTGGTGGTGGAGTTGAAAAGGTGGAATGCAAAACTCAATCAGCAGTGTTTCGAACCTCCCCCTCAAAAATTAAATCGGCGTGTTTTTCCTTAAAATCGTTTCCGTTACGTATCTAACATTATTCAAGGTTGTAAGTTTAGAAATGAACGGACGGCATGTAGTGTGAATAAATTTCTATAACTTTGTAAATTTCTTTTTAATCAGCCTGAACAACACTATAGCCCTTCGTGCGATGGTAGCGAAAATTGGACAATGGAAGATTATTTTATTAGTTATATAATTTCCGTCTTTTGTAAATGTATTAATAGTGCAAGATAAGAAGAAAAAAAACTGTCTTTTCATGACATGGATTATTTGTTTATAAAATGCGAGGACCCTGATCATTATATAATCGTCTCTAAATAGCCTCTTCAGTTGGAAAGAGGACTTTCAATGAATAGGCTAATTTCTCTCTATGTTACTCGTAAAAGGACTGAATACTCCGACAAATAAACATAATTTGAGGTCTCGGTAGAAGGGCAGCTGATCTTTCTGGTCCATTAGGTTTGCAGCATTACTACGCTTGATCTGTGTTGGATGGATTTCAGAGAAAGGAAGCCGTTGAGTGCAGGTGCTGCAGTCCTCTGTGCGCCACCAGTAGTCGAACGGGAGCGCATTATCCACGCCACGTCAAATGCGAGGCACCTGTCAGATGTCTGGAGCAAAATTATACTTCATGAACGCACAGACTTTATATGGAATTCCAATAATTTCCATACCAGTAGCCACAAGTTATACAGCTTAAACTGAGGAGATTTATCTTAAAATAACTTCATTATGGCTCTTATTTCTTTCACTTCTGTGCTTATGTTTCTGAATGAACGAAGAACAATACATTCACTGTCTCTTCTGTTTAGAATCATGCATACTTCTACTTCGAATTATCTGTTGTCGCGCTTTCAATTCCTTACAACTCTTCGAAACCAACATCAAGCACTTCTTTCTATCCCTCAGTATAGAACGTCTTTATACTCATCTTCCTATACTGTAGAAATACCTCGCCTCTGGAATTCGTTACCTAATGACGTCAGGGACTGCCGGACTTTATCACAATTCAAAATTAAATTGGAAAATTTAGTCTTAGTTCATGTTTTTAGGTATTGTATAAGTATTAATTTGTGTTTTTTTTTCTTTTTTAATCTAGATTAAAATTGCAAGTTTCTTGTTTATGTTAGTTAATTAGTTAGGATACAATTAATTATGATACTTAATCACTCATTTAAAGTTTGTGTGACTGCAACCTGTGTATATTTTTGTGTGGCTTTACTTTGTTTATAGTGTTTTTCTCTCTCTCTCTCTCTCTCTTTATTTTTTGTGTAGCTTTATTTTGTATATAGTGTATTTTTTCTGTTTATTTCTATTATTGTATTTGTATTCCTGGTATTGTGGAAGTGAAGGCCTGATGGCCTTAACTACACCAGAATAAATAAATAAATAAATAAATAAATAAATAAATAAATAAATAAATAAATAAATAAATAAATAAATAAATAATATGTTTATTCAATTTTCTAAAACATTTCCTAAATAAAGATAGTGCAGTGTCCGGCAGTTAGTTCTGCAGAATTTCATCATGCTGTTCTACAGTGACTATTCATTTCCTTCAGATTTTCGCTGAAATGCAAGTTCACAGCATCCTTCAAGCCTGAAAATAGTTTTCATTATGCCGCCCGTCCGTTTGCCTATCCATCCATCTGTATACAGAGTGTTTCCGATGTGGTGTTATACAACTTTCAGGAATGATGGCGAAGGGCATATGTATCAATTTGAGATAAGGAACCATGATCCGGAAATATCTGAGTTGAAAGTTATAAGCAAAAAATAGTTGTGTGGAAATGGAATTGTAATTTCGCATCACGTGCCCTCCTTCCCTTAACTTTTGGAACAATCGTGGAAAGTTGGTATGGGCCGGATGTCTCCTTTGGGTACTTGGCCCGATACAATCTGTGAGTTGTCTACTGTTCCCATTGGCTCAAACGCATTCGAAAATCAGGTCTGCATATTCCGCTCTCGTGTACTCCTCCATTTCACTAGGACTGATCGACTGAACACTGCAACTTGTACACATACACTGCTGTCTATAGACGTGCATATCAGGACCGACCATGTCCGTTACACATTACGCTATCTGCATTGCTTTGGTGTAGTTTCCTGTCCCCATCCCTCAGACAGCGCATTGAATGGAATACTATAAGTAGACAACGTAAACAACGTCAGATGAATACATTATGTGTAAGATGTACAGATAAATACACATAAATAAGGTGTACATAGGAATAGAATTATTTCATTTCCACACAACTATTTTTGCTTGTAACTTTCGACTCGGTCATTTCCGGACCATGGTTCCTTATCTCAAATTGATACATGTGCTCTTCGCCATCATCCCTGAAAGTTTGTAACACCGCCTCGGAAACACCCTGTATAGTAATTTCTCCTAATATCCTGAATTAATTTGTTTAACATTCAATAATATCTACGGGTTGATTTATCTGGGAATACATCACAAGATACAGAATAATTTTTAGTATAAAGCTAATAGGCTACATCTTTATTTGAAACCAACTTCTCGAAATGACAAAGAACTAGGAATCTATCCTAATAATTTTTTGGCGTGAATACGTTTTTGATCGTGGTACAAATGATGAGAAAATCGAACATTTTTGGCATAACACGAAGTTAAAAAGTCTTCCCTACATTCTGCACGTGCCATAGTCTACTGCAGGCGAGATGTCACCTGTCGACTGTTGCGTAATCTACTTAGAAGTGAATAAGCGACAAAAATCAAATACAATACAAACCATTAATATTTGTTGTACTGATAAAGAAATAACAACTCCAAACACTCTGTGGGCCTATACTGAATGAACCGTAAGTAATATCATAGCGTGTTTTGGGAATGCTACGGAAGTAATTGCCAATATGCTCAGTCAATTTAAGAGGACAGTGTATCACGATAATAAATAATTACAAGAATTTTAGTTTTGTCCTTTAAATGTGCAGAAATTTGATCCAAAAAGGTATAACTTTTCGTTCTGTAAAGGAATTTTAAAATGTTACGTTTGTTCGGATCAAATTTCTACACATTTAAAGGAAAAAAACTAAAATTATTTAAATCATTTATTATCATAATACTTGTTCTCTTAAATTGACTGAGCACATTGGAAATTAAATTGATTGTTTTCCCAAAACACGCTACGAAATGTTTCATATAAAACAATTTTTATCTCGAAAAGAAAGCAAAACTGTATTAAACTTTTTTGTTTGAAATATATCAAAGAATAACTCCCTGAAATTAATGACATTACTAACGATTCACTCTGTATAAATATTCTGTTTGACATTTATCCAAAGATTTCGGAAAAAAAAATCAAAACTATCATTTTTGGACTCTGAAGCAACAGTAAACAACAAGGATTTGCCACTATAGTGAACACAAAACAACTCTGAACATGGTACAGGTACATCATTTTATTTTTATCATACCTGAGTTTTTTAATGTACTTCACTCCCACTCCCTCTACTAGTAAACTTCCAACCGTTCTCCACACAGAACCGAGGTCGCGTATGCAGTACTGAGTTAGTGAGTATAGCCTAGTACGTTCCAGAAATATGTTCGCGTTTTCCAGTGACCAAAGAGCTTTCAATATTGAATCATATTTTCGCACAGGTAGGCTACTGTCGTCCGTTTGCCTACGTCGCATCCCGGTTTCCCCCACCTGCTTCTGTTCGCCCCTCTGTAAAGTCTAGTAGCTGGGCTGTCTTAGCTCTTTTCTGAGAACATTAATTTCTGTTAGGAATTGGACGTCTACGTAATATTATACAACTGTTTAAAATAACTTAAATAAAAGGACCTCGTTAAGTAATTAACTGTCACGTGATTTCCCCCCCCTTTCTACGACCCTGCGACAAAATCACTTGAACGGACAGTAGATAGCATTTCTGAGTAATTTTATCTTTTCGGATCGGGCAGAAGTGAAGATTAAATTTACAGTACGTAAGCTACTCTTTTATAGAGTAGGTACAGAATTATTTCAACATGAGTTACTCGTACGAAGGAATTGGAATTAGGTACAATATTCTATAGTGCGATAATATGCACAAAAGAACTGAAGCCTGTATCGAAATGAACAGCCACCAGTTTCAGGAATGTGTTTAAATATCCATATTATGATTATTTTTCAATTTAACATCATTCTCTATATTGTATGCTAATGTGCTGTAACAGTACAATATACACTGCACAATTAATACGTCCTAATGGATAGCTCAATTCGTGAGTAAAAACACCAAGTGTTAATACAGTACTGTATTTTGATTAATCAAAAACCTTATGAAAATGATCAAACTCATAATTGCGGTATTTCCTATTTTACATAAATGGATGAACTACTTTTCTTCTCTCCTATACCTAATAAAGTGACTTGTATTTTACGCCGATATCATCGAACTCCAGTCTTGGAAGGGGGAGCAAGCGGTGTTTCCGGTTCTAGACCTTTAATCCAAAGATATAGACAGGTTAATATTAAAAATGTTAGTAAAAATAAAATGATGTCCCTGTATAGGACAGTGGTCGTCAGCACTCGCTGAAATATGCAAAGTGTACGCGGTGCTGTCCTGTGTGCACTGTCGTGCAACAGGGAGAGATAGAGAGCATACCCGCTAGCAGCTATGGAGTGCACCCTAGTGCACTGCGTTTTCCGCGGGTAAGAGGGACGACCCCTGGCATAAGACAACAGAGACACAGCGGGAGTTACAGACGGAAGATAGTAGCTGCTTTCTCTGTCTCATACTACACAATTTGTACGCGTAAAGAATACATAAAAAGAACTTCGTCACAGCGAGCTAGCGTCTTTCGTTAACTAGACAACGTTGGAGCAATCTCAGTGGCTGATTACAGAATAGCGGCTGCATCTAGCCCCGCCTCAAGTTCATAGATGTTTTCTGCTCACTTTGAATTAAAATTTTAATAATGTAATTCGCTTTATGCCTATTTTCAGGAACTATTAGACTACGTTAATTCAAAAGTCTTGTACAGTTTTTGTAAATGATTATGGGTAACTTGGTTACTTATTGCAGTCAACTGCATTTATAACCATTTTCTAGTATCGTATTTTGTAAATTTTTGGCAAGTTTGTTTTATTTATTTCGCTAAGTATTATTGCAGCAGTTCGTAGTATCTAATTTTTAGTTCTTGGTACAAAAGCAAGACATTCATCTGCACCTATCTGCTCGTTACAGCTGTCTCCAAATAAAACAAAGTGCTACGTATTGTTATGCCCCAGTAGCTGGTATAATAAAGCACAGTGCAGACACGGCTTTGTTTCTCCATAAAAAGAACCCAACTCTGACACTGACAAAGGAAATTAGCTGACCTAGAAAAGAGTCATGAACCATATGAGTAAGCACAATTTGTACAGTTTAACTTACCTCGTGCGAAGAAAGTGAAGAAAAAAGCAAAAACTGCCATTATGAACCTTCGCCTGAAGCTTATGATTCATACCTCGCGCTTCAGCTGCTTCTGGAGCAGTAAGGCGCTTATGACGAGGGGAGTGTTGCATTTAGTGGTTTATGAGGATGGAAAAGAGCTGCTTGAAATAGTGGTAGAGGGAACTTACGAGTAATTACTTAAACAAATCTCCCACATGATCAGGCGATAAACGGATCCCTGCCCCTTTTATGAAAAGCTTGAATGAACTGATTACTACTGTGTTACGATGTACCGAAGTACATATGATGTTTTCGTGCAGAAATTCTGCGTCATCATATGATGAAGGATGGGTGGAGAGGAGAAAAATTCTCTTCGGCACCGAGATTTGAACCCGGGTATTTCGTCGGATCCCGGCTACTTAGTCACTTGTATTGAGTGCACCTCTGCACATTAATGTATTGGACATTGTGCCACTGTCACACATCTGTGACGCGGTGTATGAGGCTTGGCCGCTAGAGGGAACCTAAGAGGTGGAACTTAAACTGAGAGGATTCAATCCGGTATCGAAATGGGAATCCGGTGTGGCTTAGTGGATAGAGAGTCAGCACGTAGAGCTGAAGACCCGGATTCAAATCCCGGTGCCGGAAAGAATTTTTCTCCGCTCCACCAATCCTTCATCATTGAATGAACTGAGCTAAAACTAGTTAAGAAGAAGAATGTACAAACAATGAGGAAAGGAGAGAAGGAGATGAAAAGAGAAACGAAGAGACTGAGAAAGAGAGAGACAAAGATAATAGAAAAAGCAAGTCAGGAAAATAGAAAGAGAGGGAGACTAAGAGGAAAAACAATGAGAGAGAGGAAAAGAGAAAGAAGTGAAGAAAATAAAGAGAGAAAGAGAGGAAGAGAAGAGGAAAAGAGAGAGGGGAGAGAGAAAGAAAAAGAGAAAGAGAGGAAGTGTGAGAGAAGAAAAGAGACTGGAGGTAGTAGAGAGAAAGGAGAAGTGAAAGAGAGGGAGAGATGGCAAAGAGAGAGAGGAGAGAAAAACAGAAAGAGAGGGGGAAAGAAAGGGAGAATGAAAAGAAAAATAGAGGGGAAAGAGAAAGATGGAGGAGAAAGGAAAGATGCGAAGAGAGAGAAGTAATAAGAGAGAGGGAGAAAAGAGAAAACTATATAGGAATAGAGAAGAGGGAGAGAGAGAGTAATAAAAGTGGGGAAGTAACACGTGAAAAGAGAGATGGAGCGGGAAGAAGAGAAAGGGATAGGAATAGAGGAGAAGACAAAAGAAAGAGAGAAAGATGAAGAGAGGGAAAATGAGAGATGAAGAGACAAAAGGGGACGCGATAAAGAAAGTGAAAAAAGAGAGGAAGCGTGAGAGAGAAAATGAGAAACAGAGTGAAACCTGAGAAAGGAAAAGAGGAAGAGGTAATGTGAGAGATGAAAAGAGAAATAGAGGGATGAAGACAAAGAGAAAGAGAGGCATAGAAGAACAAGAAAAAGGGCGAGAGAACAAAAGAAAAAGACAGAGAAAAGAGAAGGGAAACAGGGTGAGAGAGAATGAGAGAAAGAGAGAGAGATACTTACTTACTTACTTACTTACTTACTTACTTACTTACTTACTTACTGGCTTTTAAGGAACCCGGAGGTTCATTGCCACCCTCACATAAGCCCGCCATCGGTCCCTATCCTGAGCAATATTAATCCAGTCTCTATCATCATATCCCACCTTCCTCAAATCCATTTTAATATTATCTTCCCATCTACGTCTCGGCCTCCCCAAAGGTCTTTTTCCCTCCGGCCTCCCAACTAACACTCTATATATATTTCTGGATTCGCCCATACGTGCTACATGCCCTGCCCATCTCAAACGTCTGTATTTTATGTTCCTAATTATGTCAGGTGAAGAATACAATGCGTGCAGTTCTGTGTTGTGTAACTTTCTCCATTCTCCTGTAACTTCAACCCTTTTAGCCCCAAATATTTTCCTAACAACCTTATTCTCGAGGAGAGAGAGATACGAAAAGATAAATAGAGAGAGAAAAATAAGAGAAGAGTGATATTGTGGGAGAGAGGGAAGAAGAGGAAGGGGAGGGACGAAAGAGAGAAGACAGGGAAAGAAAATAATGATGGGCAGATAGAACGAGAGGAGAAGAATTAAGAGAAAGGAAGAAAGATGGATAGAGAGAGACAAATGAAGGAGAAATTGAAAGAAAATAGATAAAGAAGAAAGGAGAAAAGAGAACCTGAGAAGAAGTAAAAGACGAAGGGAGTAAAAAAGAGAAAGAGAAATTCACAAAGTGGGAGGGTAGAATATAACAAAAGGCTAAGATATTAAAATGGGAAAAGATAAATAGTAGGAGAGAAAATTAGAAAAAGAAAGAAATCAATAATGAATGAAAGAAAGGTATGTGAGGAATAGAACAGAAAGAAAGGAATACAGAGAGAAGTTAAATAATACAAAGGAAGATGTAGCTTGAAAAGAACATTGAAATGACAGGGAAAGAATTGGAGAGGGAAATGAAATGGAAGAAACAGACAGAGACAGGGAATGCAAATAAAATATGAAGAATGAAGTGCGAGAAATAAGATTGAAGAAACAGACCATGTGAGGAGATGAAGAAGAAAAGCAAGTAAAATTGTAGATATTCTAGAAGAACAAACACAAAGAAATGGAGCCAACAGGAAAGAACAAAATAAACAGTTAGAAAATTGAATTAATTGCGAAAGGGAAATAATATAGAAAGTGATTAAAATATATAAAACAGCGGGAAGATGAAAAATAAATAGTAATTAGTTACTTACTTACTGGCTTTTAAGGAACCCGCACGTTCAATGCCGCCCTCACATAAGCCCGCCATCGGTCCCAATCCTGTGCAACATTAATCCAGTCTCTATCATCATAACCCACCTCCCTGAAATCCATTTTAATATTATCCTCTCATCTACGTCTCGGCCTCCCCAAAGGTATTTTTCCCTCCGATCTCCCAACTAACACTCTATATGCATTTCTGGATTCGCCCATACGTGCTACGTGCCCTGTCCACCTCAAACGTCTGGATTTAATGTTCCTAATTATGCCAGGTGAAGAATACATGCAGTTCTGTGTTGTGTAACTTTCTCCATTCTACTGTAACTTCATCCCTCTTAGCCCCAAATATTTTCCTAAGCACCTTATTCTCAAAAACCCTTAATCTCTATTCCTCTCTCGAAGTGAGAGTCCAAGTTTCACAAACATACAGAACAACCGGTAATATAACTGTTTTATAAATTCTAACTTTCAGATTTTTTGACAGCAGACTAGATGGCAAAAGCTTCTCAACCAAATACGAGGCGCATCCAGAAAGTAAGTTTCCCGATTTTTTTCCCTTGAAAGTAAACGTAATTAGCCGTGTCAATTGCGCATGCGTAACAGATCTATGACGTATCAATCATATGCCAGCCGGATAGGTCCCGCCTAATGCCAGTAGCGTGGCAGCAATGGTCCCAAATGGAAGCTCTTATTCCTTCTCCCGCCGCCTGCGAGGTTCGGTCGGTGATAAAGTTCTTTAATGCACAAAGCATTGCGCCAATTGAAATTCATCGGCAGCTCTGTCAGGTCTATGGGCCGAACATCATGAGTAAGCAGATGGTGCGTTGTTGGTGTAGGCAGTTTTCCGAAGGTCGTCAAAGTGTCCATGATGAAGAGCGCAGTGGGCGACCGTCCCTCATCAATGATGATCGTGTTGAGCTGGTGCGGCAGTGCATCATGGAGAACCGTTGCTTCACGATTACGGAGCTGAGCAGCCATTTTCCGCAGATATCGCGATTCTTGTTGCATGAGATTGTTCAAAAAAGTTTGTGCCAGGTGGGTGCCGAAAAACCTAACACCCGAACACAAAATGCAACGTTTAGGAGCAGTACTGACATTTCTGCAACGGTATCACGATGACGGCGACGAGTTCCTCGACAAGATCGTCACGGGCGATGAGACTTGGATTTCGCACTTCACCCCGGAAACCAAGCAGCAGTCAATGCATTGGCGGCATAGTGGATCTCCGGTCAGGACGAAATTCAAACAGACGCTGTCGGTACGGAAAGTGATGTGCACGGTGTTCTGAGTCAGGAAGGGCATTCTGCTCATTGACTTCCTGACAAGAGGTGAAACAGTGAACGCTGAGTCTTACTGTGAAACACTGCGAAAATTGCGACGTGCCATTCAAAATAAGAGGCCTGGAATGCTTACTGCAGGTGTTGTGCTCCTCCATAACAATGCTCGTCCACATACGGCTCGGCACACAGCAGTTGTTTTGACGGAATTTGGCTGGGAGTTGTTTGATCATCCACCCTACAGTCCTGATCTTGCTCCCAGCGATTTTCACGTTTTCTTGCATCTCAAGAAATTCTTGTCCTCCGGTGAGCGTTTTGGCAACGACGAAGAGCTGAATCCGTTTGTCACACGCTGGTTCCATTCACAGGCGGCAGAGTTCTACGACAGAGGGATACAAAAGTTGATCTCACGATACAAGTGTCTCAATTCTGATGGTGGCTATGTTGAAAAATAGTTGAAACGTTTCTGTACCTGTTGCCAATAAATGTTTTCCTGAAAGTGTGTTTTTTTTAAATAGGGAAACTTACTTTCTGGATGCGCCTCGTAATAACAGGCATTTCCCATATTTATTCTGCGTTTAATTTCCTCGCGAGTATCGTTTATATTTGTTACTGTTGCTCCAAGATATTTGAATATTTCCACCTCTTATAGTATGAAATATAAAATAATAGGCTATTGATAAGAAGAAGCAAGAAAAAAAGGATTGTGCAGGAAATGAAAATTGAAGAAAGGAATGAGAAAATTTAAGGGAAGCTAATGTGTAAAGAAACAAAAATAAAATAGAAAGAGGGAAGAATTCGGATGAATGAGGAAGATGGAAGAATGAAGGAAATAGAGAAAGAATAATTGTGTAATAAAGTGAGAGATGATACAGAAGATAAAGAAAGGTGAAGCGAGGAAAGAGAGATTGGAGGTGTAGAGGTAAGCTATAAGAAAATAAAGACAAAAAAAATTGAAAGAAGGAGAATTATTGGAAGCAATGATGTCAAGATGACGTCCCACTTCCGCTAGGCGCAGTTAGGGAAGAAGTAGCAACTAGATCGACTAAAACGAGGCGTGACTAATAAGCTGGAGCATTTCGAGAAGCGCCAATACAATAGAGAAGTGATGTGAAAAGACTGGAAGAAGATACGGGAGGAAGTGTGGCGAGACTGGAAACAAGAGTGTGGAGATCAATCTGAGAACTTAAACAGACTGTGACGAACTCCACCTTGACCCTTCAATATTAGGAGAGAAGAAAGTCTCTAGACTACTGTTATTAGTGTGATTTTATCTGAATCTGGAAAAGGGTGAGTCATATGTTGTTATGAACTACTGCGTTTATGAAGTCAGTTTGTATTTATTTTTTCCATCATATATACTTTATTAAAATGTTAAAAGTCCCAGTCAGGATAGGGCAAAGACCCCTTTTCAATTATCAATATAAAATCCTTTTAAAATACAAATTTCATTCACTACAAAAAGGTAATTTTTTTTCATTATGAGTGAAAACCCGGAGGCTTGAACCGCAGCCTGGAGCTTAACGTGCTTACTTCCTTAGATAGGGCGATTGTTTTTATGTTTCTGTACATACGATTTCAAAGAAACGACGTATATATATATAGAGACATCATTTTATTTTTACTACAATTTTTATTTTACCTGCGTTTCTAAATGTACTTGACTCCCACCCTTTTCACTATTATCCTTGCTAACGTCAGTCACACAAACTTACGGCCGCTGTTGCTAGCAGTAAACAGTACAGAGTACAGTGTGTTTCAGAAATATGTTTCATTTTCTATAGAAGAAAGAGCTTATATTATTGAAGTTTATTTTCACACAGGTATCGTGTGTAGCATAACTGAATAAAATTGATCTGTGTGGACTGAGCACAAGTGAAGATTAGAGTTACCGAAAGTACGGTACCCTATAATATGGTACGGTACTTAACAGCATTATTTAAACAAGAGTTTGGTTTTACTGTTTGTATGAAGGACGATGATGGAAGCTGGAATTACAATATAACCGAATGTGAACAACAGTTTTTTCACAATTTCCTGATTATATCATTACGGAATATTTTCGTAGAAATGTCATTAATCTGGTAGATAAATTTAGAGCAACAGAGTGTATAGAAAGGAAGAGAAGTGTAAGATGGCCAACAAAGGTGACACAAGATGCTGTAGAAGATGTTAGAGAAAAGATGCAGCGAAGTCCTAATAAGTCGGTAAAAAATTTAGCTGTGGAAATTGGGGTTTCTTACGGAAGTGCTCACAAAATTCTCAGGAATAAATTAGGTCAGTAATATGCTGAATAAAGTAGACATTACATAATGAATATAACCGCCTGAAGAGTTGAGTTTGTGAAAAAAAATTGTTACTCTTCTACTGTTTCTTGATAAAATACAGTAAAAGTAATGATCAAACTGAAAATCGTAATACTGTATTTCCCTGCAACATAAATGGATACACTACGTTTCTCTCCTCCTATAGCTAGTAAAATGATTTGTTTACATATTGCACTAGCAACTCCAAACTCCTGTAATGGAAGGGAGGTAACAGTGTTTCCGAGTATAGCCAGGTTAATGTTAAAAATGTTGGTAAAAATAAGATGATGTTCCTGTATATATATATATATATACATACACTATCTACCAAAAAGTAATTGGGCACTGTTTTTGCCCCTTTGGAACCTCGTGGTACCAACTCTTGCTGCTATAACAGTAGCCACCCTGTCAGGCATGTTCTCCACTAGTTTGTGTAGGATATCCACTGGAATGCGTCGCCATTCCTCTTGCAACATGGCACTCTGTTGGATAATGGAAGTTGACCCCATGTTTAGGCGGCAACTGTGCAGTGGTATGCAGACAATAATGTTCACCGGTTGGACTGGTCTGCACAGAGTCCTGATCTCAATCCAATTGAGCACCTTTGAGAAGAATTGGACCGGCGATTAAGGTCTCGGGAGATGCGGCCAACTTCCACTGTCCAACTGAGTTCCATGCTACAAGAGGAATGGCGACGCATTCCAGTGGATATCCTACACAAACTAGTGGAGAGCATGCCTGACAGGGTGGCTGCTGTTATAGCAACAAGAGGTGGTACCACGAGGTTCTAAAGGGCAAAAACAGTGCCCAATTACTTTTTGGGAGATAGTGTAGTATATAACGGACATGTTTATGTATAATTTCAGGCACATTGAGTACACAACTAAAATACTATCGAAAATTTCACGTACAGATTTTCAGGCACGTTGTACATACAATTAGTGCCACAGAATATTTACCTTAAGACTTTAGACATTTTATAGCCATAATAAAAACTATGTACAATTTTCAACACTTTGTTAACACGTTCAACATATTTTACTCGTAGTATCTGAAAATTACGATTCATTAGAACTTCGTGCAGGCTTACATATCCAATGTGTTACAGAATTTCGTATATTGTATGTACTCAAAATAATTTTATATAATCTTCTTGAGGTACACGAAATTAGGCTTATGTAGTGTTTTTGAAACACTTGATATACTTATTCAATGATCTAGAATTTTCCTAGTAACATCAGAGACTGTCGAAATTTAAGTGTTCAAAAACAAACTCATTAAGCATTTCCTTTCTGCGTACAGTAGGTTTAATTTTTACTTAAATAAAAGTTAACTTCTACAATAAACTGTCTAGCCTTTATTAATCAGTTAATCTTTTAGTACTTTGGTTTTTATTGTGTTTGTAAATGTAATATTAATTTTAATTTCAATTATAATTTTATTCTTAATATTGTAGTCGTAATCCTCTGTTAGAGGGGAAGAGAAGGCTTGATGGCCTTATCTCTACCAGGTTAAATAAATAAATAAATTAATTAATAAATAAATAAATTAATTAATTAATACATAAATAAATACATAAACAAATAAATAAATATTATGGTTACTGAGATCCTGTACAATTTATGCAATGTTTTTTTATCTTTCGCCATAAATACATGAATCTCCAACGTCTCGAACGATGTATCCGTCCATCACGAGCACGAGTTCTCCTCTTTCAGGGGCGAGCTAAAATTTTTTCTATATATAATATATGTTATGTTATAATTATTAGCAAAATAATAAATAAATAAATAATTCAGTAAGTCCTAATAATGGAATCGTTACGCAGGTCCGAAAGGTCGGATCTTTAAGCCACATTCAAAAGGCGATCTTTTTTCTCGATCTTCAATTAGTTTCTTCTTTTCTTGTACTTATAGCAGCTGCAACTAAAAGAGCTCAAATTCCATTTTCTTCATGACTTCCTGCTGCTATAGCAGCCCCTACTCCAGTATCTGCTTTGGTTCATTCATCGACATTAGTTACTGCAGGGGTTTTTTGGGACCTATGGCACCAAAATCCAAAATCTCACACTACGTTGAACACCGTGGAACATTTTAATCATTCTATTCTCTGTAGGCCTACTCAGCCAATATATTAAACAAATTTATTCTTACATACGACTCTTCAAATATTTCATACCAGTTACACATATTATTTTTATTTCATTTATTTTACGAAGCTTTATGAACTGTGATGGCTATCTAGCGTTTGAGTGCAATGAAGATGATAATACCAGCCAAAAAAGTCCAAGGTCCAGCGCCGAAAATTACTCAGTATTTGCTCTTAATGGGTTGAGGGAAAACTCCAGAAAAACCTCAACCAGGTAACTTGTCTCAACCAGGATCTGAATCCTGGTCCGCTCGTCTCATGTTCAGACATATTGACCGTTACTCCAGAGCGATGGACTACATATTTTATGCAATACCAATTTTTTTGTGGATAGGTTTCCTGGGACACACTGTATAAACATTTCATTAGCTTCTGAGTTGACATCAAGCAAGCTGTAACTTAATAAAAGTCCTGAACTTTTTCTGTGACTATACACTATTTAAATAAAAGTGGCATAAATTAAAAAAAAACAAACTAAACTACATGTTACACAGTCATCTCTATCATTATGACGCAACAGTAGCTATGGTAATAGGGAAAGGACAGGCCAGGTAGGCAGAGATCTAACCAATCAGACCAGGTTTCACGAAGTCATTGTATTGGAGGCAGTATCGTTAATCAAAACGAACAGAGTCGTTAAAGCTAAGGCAGGGTTGCCTTTTCCTTCTTGCTGGTGGAAGGGACCGACCGGGTTTCATGTATAACACATTAGTCGGAGCCCCGTTTTTAACATACATGGACAACTTTCGAGAAATTGTTACTGACGGAGCCGCGGTGCCTATCTGTGTGGTCACGATTGAGTATCACGCGTGAATATAGAATGTTGCTGCTGCTTGCTTGTTGCAGTATTTCATTGACGACTTTTTCAATCCTTTTTTTCTGTTGTAAAATTCTGAACTGTGTTATCCATTCACTTGTGTAAATCGTACTTCTCAAGGTCGCATTTAATAAACATTGTTTTTAAAAGAGCTTCGTGTAGCAGGTTAATATATTATCGTCTTGTCTGCCTGCCTCTCTTTGTATATATAACAAACCCGAACCATAATTTATAAGGGAATATAAATGGAATGCAGAGGACTAAAGTAAAAATTCGCATTCCCACCCATTTTCCCAAATCCGCATTCCCGAATGGACGTTTTTCCGAAACTACCTTTTCTTGAATGCTACTTTCCCGAAACCACTTTCACGAAGCCATGGTCCCGAATTTCATTTACATTAATTTCATTTACTACCTAGGAATAATATTTAGCAGCGATCTCGGCTGGGGGGAACACGTTACTGACACAGCGGGAAAAGCATGGAGGGGTTACACTTTGTGATGAGAGTACTAAGGAAAGGCTCTGATAAATCCAAAGAGATTGCATATAAATCACTAGTTCGTCCAGTAATGGAATATGGTGCTGCATGTTGGGATCCTTACAGATTAGAACATATAAAGACACTGGAAAAGATTCAAAAACGGACTCTCAAGTGTTGTCGTAATAATTAACCATTAAAATGGGACACACTCACGGACCGGAGAACGCGAATTCGATTACGCGCAATGTTCAAAACATATAGAGGTCAGCCTGCCTGGAGAGAAATAAAAAATAGGTTGCAGCCGCCAAATTACTCTTCAAGGAACGACCACTCATATAAATTGAGGGAAAGAAGACAGAGGACGGACACTGGAAAGTTTTCTTTTCTCAATCGTACTATCAGGGACTAGAATGCTTTACCTGCAGACTTACTAAAGGCTTTACCAATAACCAAAAATGTATTTAAAAATAGGCTCAAGGACTTTACTAATAGACGGTAGTATATTATACACACTACTTAAAGGGTGTAATTGATATCTTGTTATTTGAAGTGTTCTATCAGTTAGGAAGTGTGTTGTGTCAGTGAAGTGTGTAGTGTCAGTGAAGTCTATTGTGTAAGTGAAGTGTGTTGGTGTCAGTGAAGTGGCTGTGCAAAGTATTTGAACAGTGAAATGGTTAGAAGTGTTAGTGGAATCAGGTAGAATCAGTGCAGTGAGTGAGTTGACAGTGAAATAAGTGTAGTGCCGAAAGGTACTTGTGGAGGTATGAGCCTGTCAGACTCGTGGGTCTTAGTTCGAACTTAGGGTTAAGATACAAATTAGATTTACTTTAAATGTTATTTTAAGTGACGATACTTCATTTAATTTAGGATGCTCCTCGTTATTATTATTATTATTATTATTATTATTATTATTACTATTATCACTATTATTAATTATTGTTTTTTATTAGTTGTGTTTATTATTAATTGTGATTATTGAGTGTAATTAGTTACCACTGCCACCGGGTATGTACCCATTTGCAGTGTGAATAAATGCATACATACATACATACATACATACATACATACATACATACATACATACATACATACATACATACATAGTTTCCCCAATATATTATATTATTTCATAGAAAATTAGGTTCACTTTTCTTCTTCTTCTTCTTCCTTCAGCGGTAGACATTATTGTCTGTAGCAATCTACATATCTTGTTCATGCCACCGTTTTTTGGGTCTTCCTATATTTCTTTTCCCTACCGGTTTATAATTCTTAAATTGAAATGGTAGTCTGTCTATGTTCATTCTTTGTACATGGTTTATCCACTTGGTTTTATACTCTTTAGTTTTATCGTTCAGATTATATATATATATATATATATATATATATATATATATATATATATATATATAATTCCTTTCTTATGTCTTCACTTCTTTTATGGTCTATTTTCTTATAGCCAGCTACTGCTCTTAGAAATCTCATTTCATTTGCTTCAAGTTTGCTTTTATTTTTCTTTGTCATGATCCAAGTTTCGCTCCCATACAATAGTTTTGGCACTGACATTACTTTATAAAACTTTAATATTGTGTCTTTTCTTGAGGTTCACTTATTAATTAGGTTATTTTATGTGTTATTATTAATGTAATTATTGTGTATTATTTGTACTGTGCATTATTTTTATTGTGTGTAACTGTTACCACTGCTACCGAGTGTTTGCCCACATTGCAGTGTAAATAAATATATACATTATACGAGAAATACCCGAACAATAAAAGATATGAACTGACATTCATTAAGTTACATGTTGCCAGGAAACAAAAAAAAAAAAAAAAATACATTTAGGCAAACAAATGTATTAAATTTATGTTATGAGAAACATGGCACATGAATTATTATTATTATATTATTATAATGTATCGAAGTACAATATGATATTTCCGTGCAGGAATCTTGCGTTATATTATGATGAAGGATGAATTGAACAGAAAAAATTCTCTCCGGCACCGGGACTCTAACCCGAGTTTTCAGCTCTACGTGCTGACGCTTTATCCACTAACAAGCCATACCGGATTTCAGTTCCGATGCCGGATTGAATCCCATCAGTCTAAAGGTACGGTCACACGTCGCTACTTTTGCAGCGCTGCAGTACAAAAAACTGCGCAACTCTCGTACTGCGACGTGTGAACAACGGTACAACTCAAAAATTAGCGGCTGCCGAACCTGCTGCCCGCTACTTTTTCATGCTACGCGCAGCTTAGAAGTAGTGACGTGTGAACAGGGTTCTCAGGGTTGCAGCCGCAGTGTTTTTGATATCGGTTTTGTTGAAACTTTTGCTGCGGTTGCGACCAGTGTTGTCACCCAAATGTGCCAATGATACTTTTATTGTTTGGATAGATTTTAATGTTAGATGTGATGAAAATAAATTATTTGTAACAGTTACTAAATGTACAACACAATCTGAGTATATTTGCTGACGATATAATTCATTTTTTTTTTATTTTCTGTAGCGTAGTTTCAAACAGGAGGGTTGCCAACATTTATTCCGTGAATATGCTGTTGGTTATCATTTCAGTATATGTGCGTTTTAATAGCTTTATAGTAAAAATAATGCCAATTTCTGAATACTAGTTAGGACAGAAAAGCAAATAATAGATAAATAAGCTTTCGCATGAGTTTCTTAATAATGCGAACATAACCACAAAATGTATATTGAGAAGTCAACACGCAGATGGAAACCTGCAGCTAGACAGTGGCTGCAAAAGTAGCGCCTTGTGTGTGAACAGACTCGCAACTTCCAGTTGCAACTTTTGCAGCACTCGGGTTGCGCAGCACGAAAAGCATCGCGCTATTTTGGCTTACGTGTGAACACGACACGCAACTTTTGCAGCTGCAGTACAAAAGTTGCGCAGCAAAAGTAGCGACGTGTGACCGTACCTTTGTTAGTGTATGACTTCCAAGTGGCAAAATCGTTGTTTCTTGAGCTAAAAACGCGATTTGTATAAACGTTAATAAAATCTATAAATTCCAACCGATTGTGCTAATTCTTTCAGAAAGTGTTTAATACGCGTGTCAACACCGGTTTCTATCATTGGTTTCGATTTTCGACTCAAACAAAAAGTTTGTAAAAAAGTTCTACCTCTCAATTTTCTCTATATCATATAAACCAACGACCAACGTCGCACAGTATTGATGTCGACACATTGATCACGATAAACAGCCTTCAATCTCCGATGAATGTCTATGGGGGGCACATTTTCTGCTGCTAAAAACTCGATCACAGCACGCTGCTTCAGACGCACCGACATAGTCCTGGGGCCTGTTTCACAATGTTTACAAGCTTTGTAAATTGCAAACTTTGCTTGTAGATTGTAAACTTCTGTTTCACAATCTTTGTTTGTAATGTTGAACTTTACAAAGGAAATCAAATCTTTACAAATTAAAATTTGCTCACTTTACAAGCATTCTGTTTCACAATGAAGGGTAATTTTACAAACGTGTAAACTTTACTTGTAAAGTTAGCACATTTTTCTACAATAGCTTTGAGATGTGTAAAGTTTGATATTGCAACAAATTCTGAATAAATACAATAAAGATATATTTATTAAATTAATTTTTTAGTAACTGGGTAATATTAAGAATTAAACTAGAGCAGTTTTGATGTTATTAAGTAGTTCTAATGACTCAGACGAAGATATTGAATTTAGGCCTAATGAAACAAAGACGTATACGTAAAATTTTCCGGCCAAGAATTAATAATACGTTCGTATCATTGTATGAATTTAATGAAAGGTTTCGAATGAGTCCCGCGCTATACTTCAGAATACCGCATGAGTATTTATATACGAAGACTGTATTTAATAAATAATCGCACTTAAAAAAGAAGTTCCCTGCACCAAAAATAAATTAATTCAATAATACAATAATGACACTGAAGTCGTTTCGAGTCCCGTTTCGCTGGAATCTCTCCTCCAAGATATGGGACATCACATCCAACATGGAAAAGTGGTGCCCTAACCTCAAAGCGAGGACTGTATTGTTTGGCATTGGTTTAATATACTAGCTGTCAGTTCCGTGCGTTAGTATATAAGCACGGAATTTCTAAGTTATGTGTGCAAAAGTGCCCATAGGGTAATTGACGTTGTCAAAAGAGTTAAATTAGAGACAGGTTTTTGATAATAAATACAATAAATAAATACTTATTAAATTGATTTTTGAGTAAGTGGATAATATTAAGAATTAAACTAAAGCAGTTTTGATGTTATTAAGGAGTTCTAATGACACAGACGAAGATATTAAATTTAGGCCTAATCAAACGAAGACGTATACGTAAAATTCTCCGGGCAAGAATTAAAAACACGTTCGTATCATTGTATAAATTTATTGAAAGGTTTCGAATGAGTCCCGCGCTATAATTCAGAATACCGCGTAAGTATTTATATACGAAGATTGTATTTAATAAATACTCGAACTTAATAAAGAAGTTCCCTGCACCAAAAAAAAAATAATTCAATAATGCAATAGCGACACTACTTACGCGGTATTCTGAAGTCGTTTCGAGTCCCGTTTCGCTGGAATCTCTCCTACAAGATATGGGACATCATATCCAACATCCAAAAGAGAAAAGTGATGCCCTAACCTAAAAGCTAGAACTGTATTGTTTTGCATTGGATGCATACTAGCTGTCAGTTCCGTGGGTTAGCAGATAAGCACGGAATTTCTAAGATATCAGTGTGCAAAAGTGCCCACAGAGTAGTTGATGTTGTTAAAAGAGTTAAATTCGGGGCAGGTTTTTGATCACCAAAATGTTATTTACTATAGCACAGAATTTTTATGCTGCTGATGGGATCACTAATGTTTGAGAGGTTAGGAATGCAACATTAATAAATACTGATGGATCAACACAAACATTTAACCTGATTTTGTGTTTAGACATCGTAATTATTTTATCAATTGCATTATTTGTACGTGGACCAAATCTGTTATTTACTTATTTGACTGAATTTTGTGCTAACTTTGGTCATTTAAGTAATAGAATTATTGGTATACTCGACCAATCACATCACACGAAACTCCATTGTCGCCAATATATAAACATCTAAATACTTTTAATTTTTTTTAAATACTTTATATTTTCTGTTGGTGAAATATGAATCAGCAAACTTAGAATAATCTATTTTAGTACAAAATATAAACATATGTATCGACAGTAGTAAAAATACAGCGAGTTTAGCTCTGCTCCTTAGCGATTTTTGTAAACTGTCGTTGGCGATATTGTGTAACCAATAATGCGTATTTGTAAATTTCTTTAGCTGATTTTGTAAAGTTCGTCAGACTTTACAACTAATAAAATAGCATTGTGAAACACAATTTACAAGCATTTGTAATCTTTTACTTGTTATTTGTAAATTGTTAATTTGTAATTTGTAAGGATTGTGAAACGGGCCCCTGGTACACGCCGCCGCCATGTTTCAGGCTATAACTCAGAGCTCTCTACTGCCAGAAATACGAAACTTGCGTCACTGAAAGCAGAAAGTTCACTGAATATAATGTACTATAACTAATATTTTTAACTATACTCACAGCGACAAATAAAAATAGCAGGCATTATTTTTCAGAACGCTCTCGTATTATATCCCAATACGATTACTTCTGCTTTATTCCACTGACTTTTATTCTTTTGCTCCAGTTAATTCATGATTTGATGTTGTTACGAGACGTGACAATATATTAAATTACCTCAATTCTGATTTTAAGGTTACTAATATTTCTATTAAACTGTTACCTAGCAACACATGGCTTCCAATCGATATTAGTAGCAGAAACAATTCAGATTTCGTTTTAATAATATACTACTGTAATTTTGTTTGTAGAATATAACACACTGTTTTGATAAGGCACAGAACAGTAATTATTGTATGCTATATGTGCACTTCATGAATCCAGGACATTTGATAGTATCTACAGTAAACAGTACAGGTTACAAGAATTTTAATTAAAAGAAAAATAACGTAGGCACTGTAACTAATGACTACAATTACAAAAGCTTAACTAAAGCTTGAAATAACTTTATGTGACTTTCATTTCGACCCCATTATTTCGATAGGACTGTGTTGTCATCTGATGAACAGGGAATTCTGTGGTGGGTCCTCAAGAGTAGATCTACATTTCGTAAAAACGCTTAGTGCTCATAAGAACAAATAAAATAATGAGGAGGATGACAAGAAAGAATGGAGCACATGGAGATGAACAAAGAGCACAATGAGGAGAAAGACGAAGGGGAATGCAATAGATGAAAAATAATAAAGTCATAATGAGAACAACGAATGGAGATGGAATAAATGAAGGAGAAGCGAGTCCAGAATGAGAAGAATAACGACAAAAATGAAAGAAGATGGAGTAAATGAAATTGTACTGAGTCCAGAAAGAGGATAACCGAGAAGATGTAGTAGGTGAAGAAGAACTGAATCCAGAAAGAGGATAAACAGAGAAGATGTAGTATATGAAGAAAAACTGAGTTCAGAAGGAGGATCACCAGAGAAGATATAGTAGGTGAAGAAGAACTGAATCCAGAAAGAGGATAACCAGAGAAGATGTGGTAGATGAAGAAAAACTGAATCCAGAACGGGGATAATCAGAGAAGATGTAGTAGATGAATAAGAACTGAGTCCAGAAAGAGGATAAACAGAGAAGATGTAGTAAATGAAAAAGAACTGAGTCCAGAAAGAGGATACTCAGAGTAGATGTAGTAAATGAAGAAGAACTGAATCCAGAAAGAGGATAACCAGAGCAGATTTAGTAGATGAAGAAAAACTGAATACAGAAAGAGGATAATCAGAGAAGATGTAGTATATGAACAAGAACTGAGTCCAGAAAGAGGATAAACAGAGAATCTGTATTAGATGAAAAAGAACTGAGTCCAGAAAGAGATAACCAGAGAAGATATAGTAGATGAAGAAGAACTGAGTTCAGAAAGAGGATAATCAGAGTAGATGTAGAAAATGAAGAAGAACTGAATCCAGAAAGAGGATAACTAGAGAATATGTAGTAGTTGAAGAAGAACTGAGTCCAGAAAGAGGATAACCAGAGAATATGTAGTAGATGAAGAACTGAGTCCAGAAAGAGGATGATCAGAGATGTAGTAGATGAAGAAGAACTGAGTCCAGAAAGAAGATAGCCAGAGAAGATATAGTAGGTGAAGAAGAACTGAGTCCAGAAAGGATATAACCAGAGGATATGCAGTAGATGAAGAAGAACTGAGTCCAAAAAGAGATAACCAGAGAAGATGTAGGCCTAGTAGATGAAGAAGAACTGAGTCCAGAAAGAATATAATCAGAGAAGATGTAGTACAGTAAATGAAGAAAAACTGAGACCAGAAAGAGGATAACCAGAGAAGTTGTAGTAGATGAAGAAGAACTGAGTCAGGAATGACGAGGGCAAATAGAGAAGCCTTAGCAGATGAAGAAGAACTGAGTGCAAAATGAGAGAAGAAACAAGAGAAAATAGCGTAGATTAAGAAAAACTGAGTCCAGAGGAGGAGACGGATGACAGAGTAATGATATTGAAGAGAAGATTGAAACGGAAGATGAAAAATAGGAGAAAATGAGATGCAGAAATGTAGTGAGAATAGAAAAATTGGGAAGAGAAGGTGAAATGGAACATTAGAAAAGAACAGTAAGAGAAAAAAAGAAGAGTCTCCTTTAAGCCAAGCAACAACGCGTTTCGATCACCTGAACCAGCCGTCGCACAGTGGGGTATTTGCATCAAAAAGCTGGCCAAAAGTCGATATTTCAATATTGTCCTACACCTGAAATTCTTGCTCCCTGACAGAAAGAAATAGTGGGGGAGCGATAAGATAACAGTTTGTGTTTCATCTGCTTCATCATGTGGTCGTCAGCTGAGTCGAAAGTTGAGTGTTTGTGACAGTATACGTGTATCTTATTGACGCTCTGAGCAAGTTGACAAGTTCATTATTGTTTTTCTACGTTTTAAAGAAACAGTGTGGCCTGTTACAGGATGGATCCTTCTCAGCAAAGTATGTACTTCACTTTTGAGGGCTTTTTGTGTTTATATAAAATATATTTACAGAGTTATTGCGGTTAGAAAACCATCTATATTTTCAGTATTTTTTTTACGAACCCAAGTTTTTGTTTAATGATTTAGTGTACTTCAGGGTGAGTCCCGATGTTATTTCCTATGTTATTACAAAGACTAGATCTTTGGGTGTGTAATAGAAAAGAAATTGGCTGCGATCTCGTGCGAATTGCTTATTTTCATACATTTTTGTAACAAATACTAATTTTAAATTTTTTACTCTGTTACAAATATATATATTTTTTCTTTTACTAGGGCCATCTCAAATCAAAATTTTGTCAAGGAAACAATTATATGATATCATGCAAGAGCAAAAAGAATGTGATATCAACGAAAAATTAGAATATCTCGAAAAATATTTGCTGATGCAAGAGAATTACTCAGAGGAACAAATTAAGGCTTTTAAACATACATTTTCGTATACAAAGGCAGAGTTAAAAAGGAGATGGTTGAGTGCAAATAGAAAAGATAATTTATTCAGGAAAAATAATGAAATCTGGCTTCAAGGGACCTTGGAGTTACCCAAAGCAATGACAACGGCTACGACTGTATTCGGACGGCCACAAAAATCTTTCGGCGACTCTAGTGAAAGAAGTAAAAGAAGGAAGACTCAAGGACTTAGAGAAACAGTAGATACCGAGGAATTGACTTTTGCCACCCAGATGAAGCTGCGAGCTTGTGGAAAACCAGACGCATCAAAAGTTCTTAAGGAAATTACTAAATCTCCTCAGCGAGCGACAAAATACAGGAAGGCGTACTCCAGCAGTCTACAAGAAACAAGAGGGCAGTTGTCACCTCTACAAGCTCTTTCTGTGTTTGTGGAAGCAGGTAATTTACTTTATCACCTGCTATTTATGTCTTATTGTTCCTTAATTATCTGTTCTATTTCCATTGTTGTTGTTGTTGTTGTTGTTGTTAAGTCAACTGTCCAAACACAGGTCTGAACTTCACAGGTGATACCAACAAAGAGGCATAGGGTAGGGTGACCAGTTCCTTTCCCCTCCATTTCATACATCGCTGACTTGGTACATATTACATTAATCAGACTTCAGGTGTACACAAACAAATGAAAAATATTTATTTTATATTTCTTTATAGGTTTATCAAGAAGACAGTACGAGATCGTAAGAGCCAGCGACAAAACGCTTTACCCATGTTACTCCGTGTTGCAGAAAGCTAAGAAAAACTGTTACCCTGTACCTGAATCTTATCAAGTGACAGCTACTTGCGCAGAAATAAATCTGCAAGACTTGTTAAACCACACTGTTGCTCGATTATTGTTATATTTGTAAGAAGTTGTGCAAACTTTGAGTGAAGATTAGTGCAATACATTAGAATTAATAACCAAATGGGGGTGCGACGGATCTCAACAGACTCAATTTAAACATAAATTTGAAACTGATATAGATTCAGATGCCAATATATTTCAAAGCTCACTAGTACCTTTACAGTTAGTTTGCGGTACAGATATAAAGAAGGTAATATGGAAAAATCCTACACCTTCTTCTCCTCGATATTGTCGACCCATTAAGATTAGATTTGTGAAAGAGTCAGCTGACTTAACTAGAGAAGAAATCGGTTACTTGGAATCAAAAATAGTAACTTTAAATGAAACGAAAATTGAAATAAATGGAAGAAACTTGGTTATAAAACAAACACTGATACTATGATCGATGCCAAAATATGCAATGCGGCCACTAATACTACATCTACTATGAAATGTTATATCGGCGGAGCCACATCAAAAGAATTTAACAGTTTATCAAATAGAAGGGAAGCTGATCAAAGCACATTCAAATTTGGATTATCCATCTTGCATGCAAGAATTCGATTATTTGAGAGTCTACTGCACTTGTCTTATAAGTTACCCCTCAAAAAATGGCAACTGAGAATAAAAAATGACAAAGAGATTTATAAACAGAGGAAGACGGACATTCAAAATCAATTTAAGAATAGAATGGGCATTATTGTAGATGTTCCTAAACTTGGGTTTGGAAACAGCAATGATGGAAATACCAGCCGAAGATTTTTTATGGATCCTGCTTTGTCCGCTGAAATAACAGGTATGAATGTTGAACTGATCTATCGATTCAGAGTCATTTTAGAAGTTATATCAAGTGGACATAAAGTTGATACTCTAAAATTCGCTGCTTACGCCATGGATACAGCAAAACTATATGTTCAGCTGTATTCATGGCATCCAATGACCCCCACAATGCATAAGATTTTAATTCATGGCCCAACTGTAATTGAAAATGCCCTTTTACCGATTGGACAACTGTCAGAGGAAGCAGCTGAAGCAAGGAATAAGCACTTCCGTTCCTATCGCCAAAATTATGCCAGGAAGTTTTCTAGAGAGTTATGTAACCTAGATATCATAAACAGGCTGCTGCTTAGCTCGGATCCTCTGCTCACAAACATGAGACCAACCCTGAGGAAGAGAACGAAACCATTTTTAAAAGAAACCACAGAAATGCTACTACCTTCTTTATTTACGATTTCTGCTGATCGAAATGAAGACGATGAATCTGCAAGTGAAGCTGAAGAGTCTTCTGATGAGGAATCTTGGGAATAATCTCATTAATAGAGTATCTAACAAACTGAAAGTGAGCTAAATGTTTAGGTAAACAAAAATTAGTAATAAACTTATATATTCATGACATGGAAAACATCTACATATTTTTAGATCAATATCTTATATACTTTCATAATTACATATATTATATAATTAGTGTTAACTTATTTTCAAAGTACTCGTATACTATTACATATTTATGTCTTTAGTTAGAATAAATTAAATTTTATTTCAGTTGAGTTGTTGCCTTCTGTATAACGAAATAAGATTTACGTAAATAAACTATAATCTTTGCTATAGAGATATAAATTTACCTGTATCTGCTGTATGAAGAATATATGTTTTAGACCATTAGGCCTATATTAATTGATTGACTAAGTGTAAAAATTGCAAACATTACATAGCCTAATCATTATAAGATATGTATCATTAAAATGTAACAATTTCGTTTTGATTTTTGGCTTTCATATAATGTAAGTTTATACACGATGCAATAATAGTTTATTTTCACTACTAATGTATACCTACTCTAATGAAACTACTTATTATCTTTTTGTAATTGTAATTATGTGTATAGGTAGTAATATTAGTCGAAAACCTTGAAGTTCCTGCGATTTAAAATAATAAATAAAGAACTTGGATAAATCAATAAATAGCATAAAACACATTTTGTATTTCTCTCCAAGTGCCATAATCTCCTTATTGCATCCTAATTTAATATATTATCCCAATTAAATGCGATTGGAACACAATAATAATTTTATTATGATAATTAATACTTTTGGCCAACTTTTTGATGCAAATACCCCACTGTGCGTCGTGGTAAAATCACTGAGGATGGAGAAGAATCTCCGAAACATGTCTAACTTTTACTATTTTTTTAATAATTATATTATATTTATTAGTGTTCATATAACTGTAATATATATATTTTTTTACGTTTTTTATGAAAAAATAATAATTTCTAACAACTTAGTCCTATGATTGCAGATACCATAAATTTGCATACTATTTCCTAAATATAAAGACATTCATTGTTGAACTTGTATTTGGAAGGGGATTTCATATCATGTGAATATGGAAGGGTGGAATACTTTTATTCACACAAAATCATGTTTTCTTGAAAATTTGAGCATCAGTCACCAGCAACCGACATACGTACTCCTAGCGGTAGATCGTAACTGATACCACGAACACAAAACAAAAGACTACTCGCTCCTAATTTAATTAAAGTGAAATTCAGATGCTGAGATTAAGTTTAGTGGAACCACACAATTAGGAAACCATTTAACATACACGTAGGGAATTAAACAATAGCTTAGTCGGTAGTGCCAACGAACTCATAGACAATGTATTGCTTGAATTTAATAAAGACTTAAACTTCGTGAAGCATTGCATTATAAACAAAACAAACTGACACTGTCTATGCTGGATATATAAAAAATTTTACAGATAAGTGAAAATTTTATTTTTTTTTCTAATGGTGGATACTTGTCTTTTCGTCATTCACCCATATGAAACCAGTTGTGTAGACAAATCGACCCTCACAAGTACTAACATTGTAACTCACTTTCTTACATTTTTCAGGAGTTGAAAATGAAGTTTTAAAATGATCGTGTAAATTAGTGTATACAGATATGTAGAGTAACAATGAGATTTTGTGCGAGATCGTGCGTATTTGCTTGTTTTCCGCACAGAACCAATACGCGGTAAGTATGAAATACCACATTCAGTATTCCCAACGTAACACACATAACAATTTCCCTCTTCTTACCGCTTAAGCGCGACATTCATTTTACTGCTTTAGGCTTTTAAAACATCATTTTTAGGACGTTTAACATAGTAATAATTATAAATTGGTAACTTACCACTGCAATTTCACCTAAATTGCAATGTTAATTTATTGTTTTTAAATATTTTAAAAAATTAAGCAAAGTCTACTACTCCACGAAACTTATTGCATTCCTGATACAAGTAACATTAAGGAAGCCGTGAAAAAATCAACAAGATTCCAGATACCGATGTTATTACTGCAATATGTTATATAAATGATATTGTTAAAATATTAAAATGAAAAATAAATCATTACATAACCTTACCGTTTGTTTTAAGTTCGCATTTATAGACTGGGGGAAAAAAAAGACAGACGTATATCACGGCCTGCTGGAGTATAGTAAACACAGAAAACATTTTATAGCAACAATGTTGAAGAAAGATATTTTGGTTTTCCGAAGTTGCCGTCATTAAACAGAAACCAACATGGAGATTTCATTGCAACTAATTAGAAATTCGTCTTTCAGGTATGTAATAAACGATCTTCGCACAAAATAATGTACGATACACGAGCGGTATGTTTGTTTTCATGTTCTCGGATATTAAAAAAGCTCAACTACGTTTCGCTTTTTCAATCTTTTCCTCGACCATGAAAACGTCAACATACCGCTCTTGTAACGTATATTACTATTATATACAATTGGGTAGGTTTAGAGCTACAATGATAGTACTGGAAGAAACAGAATCAATTTAAGCCCATATTAACTAGGACAACTCAAAACCATAAAAAACTGAGTTACAATGTTAGTACTTGGGAGGGTCGAAATTTACCGACAGATCGTTGCCCATGGTGCGCCATAAGAGGCTGGTCTAAGCTACACCTGCGATGAGATGAGACGATGATGGAGATTTTTTGGAATGCCATAGGGGAAAGGGATCTCAGGAGAAAACTCCAGTGTTATCTGGACCAGAAGCTTCCCAACACAAGTTATAAATTGGAGGGGGGTTACTCCGGAGATCGAACTCGGGTCCGCAGGATTGTAAGTCCAGCGTTCTAGCTACTAGGTGACCGTGACGGCTATAAATTGACGTAACTGGTATAAAAAACACAAATTAAATAAATTGACCTTCGTGTCGTGCAACATTGCATGAAATAATAATGTACCGGACGGAGATAAGTGAATAAGATAGATTGCTTTAGAAATTTGAACTAAAAGACCGAATAAATATAAGCAAAGACTTGATTTTTCCATACTCTGTTGGCACGGGTAGAGAAGTGAAAGATCAGGACTGTTCTGGTTCCAAAAGGAGAGTACCGGTAGCAACTCAAAACTCTTCACAGACTGATCAACAGAAGTGAATAGGTAATCTAGTCATTGTTTACTCGGGAGATGGTGTGTGGGTAAAAGGACCGATATCTATGATCTACCCATATATGGTGAAGAACATCTAATAGTAGTGATTTCGTAGATCGATAAGTCGAAAGAACATTGTGTCATTCATTAGTGTAATATATTTGAATGTAATGTATTGTATTATTTGTTGAAGCAAACGAACAGCAATTTAACATAGTATAAATGCATTCAGTATGGAATTACATCAGCGATGCAATAACCATGACCCACTTCGAATCATCTATAAACATTGCAAGTACAAAGGGATGGAAACAAAAACAATTAATTAATTACGGTTGTGCTTTTTCACGTCTGTAATATTTTTGTTAAAATCTATTGGTATAAAAACTCCTAATTCACTCTTGTATTTAAAAGTCATACATCCAATTGCTATTCTAATAACTGTAATTGTCTTGTTTTAAATGAAACTCTTCAAGTGAAGTATCTGGGAATAATAATCGATCAACACTTACATTGGGATAAACATGTTCTTTTTCTTTGCAGTAAATTAAGAAAGATTATTCACTATTTTGTTATCCTACGAAATTATTTGACTATCCATATTTTACGACTGATTTACCTTGCATTAGTACAAACTATATTACAATACAGTATTATAGGATGGAGTTGTGTTTTTAGTACCTCCCTCATGCCAATAACACTACTATAGAAAATACAAATAAAAATGTCTTAATAAGCCTGTTGAATATCCCTCAGAACGGTTGTTTTCCGAATTTAAAATATTCAATATCCATCAAATTTATAACAATATCTTCTTGGAATTTAATTCACAAAAACTGAAATATATTTAATTTGTATTCACATAAATATAAAACTAAAAGATCAGACAACATAATATGCCTAACAGAACCTAAATGTACCACAACTGTAGCTTATAATCACTGTAGCAAATCAGGGTCAAGGATCTATAATAAGATGACAGTTAAATTACCAAACATTCAATTTCCTAACGTTCCTTATTTTAAAAATCAATTAAAATTACTGTGTAGGGAGAAAATATAAAATAGTTTCACTTAGAGTAATATCTGTTTTTTTCTTTTCCTCTTTTTACTTTTTATTAATAAAATGTCTTAAAATTTTGTGGAATACCTCCTGAGCACGAGTATGTATTCTTTCTGGGGGTGCTAGAGTGATTTATATAAGTAAAAAAATATGAAACTCATCTTTGATCTAGCAAAAAAGTATTATTATTATTATTATTATTATTATTATTATTATTATTATTATTAATGCACTGGTTACATTATTTTCCTCCGATATATAGAAGAACTATAAGTTGGAAAGAAAGCTAAGCCCATTTTTGAGCTTACAGTAAATGTGCGTTTGAACATTTAAGTGTTGTTAGATCCTGATTCCGTCCCTATAGTGGTTTAGACTAAACTTGTTATGAATATTCTGTATATGAACAGAGAAGTTCTTAGTTACGCCCCATATTCATTAAAAGCACCAAATGCACAGTGACTGTCATGTGATGTTCAATATAATTTCCTTAATTTAATGTATATTCATTCTCGTTCTGGAACGAAGTTCCGATTCCTTGGGGCTTTAATCTTGCAATTCGTTCTACATGTTGCCGACGCCCCAGTTTTACTTTCTTTGTCTTCTAGAGATTCAAATCCGCGTGTTTCCTGTACTTTCAATGGCATGCAGCTCTCTTTAATCTCTTTCTATAATAACACTAGTCTGCGATGAAATTACTGCCTCCAAAGTGTGAATGTTTTTAGGGTACTTTTAGCATGCTGAAGTCAAATTCGAAGCCAGAAAATTCCTATCACGTACCATTTTTTTGTTATTTTAATTTTCTTATAATATATTACGACAATTTATAGAGTAATTATTTAAACTATAATAATTTAACAACTGTAGTTTTAGTATGTTAAGATATGAAAGCCAAATATATTCAACATATTTTTAAGATGTTTATATTGAAAATCAAGGATAACAGATGTTTCTTAGCTGATAGAAGGTGCAAGCGTGTAAGGAAGTTAGGGTGAAATAACGTGCAGCCTTGCCATAATCTTTATTTGTGGGAGATAGAAATGTCAGCCATACCTTGGTGAGAGACTCAACTCAACTCATCTAGTTCCTCTCACATTTCAATAGTCTGTGTTTCACCAGGAAACGAAACGAAATCAGTTTTTGAAGCTTTATTGTGGAGTAGAAAGTTGAGAGTTTTTTTAGTAAGAAAGTATTTACCATGTCGCATCGAGAATATATAAATAATCCAGACCATTTTTGTTATATAACTTATGTAAGCTATACACATTGTCTAAGCAGAGGCGTAATTTTACAGATTTTGTGAAAAAGTCATACCATGCCTATTTTGGAATCAAACTTGGAGACCAAAGTAAAGCTCGTACACCACACAAAGTATGTAGAGTATGCATTGAAGAACTTCGTCATTGGATCAACGGCAGAAGATTGTTATCTTTTGGAGTACCTATGGTTTGGGGAGAGCAGTTGAACCATAGTGACTGCTACTTCTGTTCGTGTGATGTGAAGGGGTACGATTCTAAAAATAAAAAGCATATCGTGTATCCAGTTATTCGGTCAGCCATTTTACCTGTACCCCATGGGACTGAGTACCAATCACTGTGCGACTAGAAAATCTTGAATAATTTTCATCTGAGTCTGATGTAGAGATGAGGGAAATTGTGAAGAGTGACAGTGACTATCTACCAGAGTCGGGTGCTGCAGAACGTGGCTTTAAATAAGGAAAGAGACTGTTTCAAATACATATGTGAGAAATTTCCACTACTCTCTGAAGCAAATTAAAAGAAAATATATTTAATGGTCCTGACTAAAGAAAACAGATGTCTGATGCAGCATTTAAAAACACTGTGGGTGAAAAGGAGAAAGCAGCATGGATATCCTTCTGTGAATTTGTTTTAAAATTTCTTGGTAACAACAAGGGTCCTAATTACCGAAACATTGTGGCCAACATGCTTGAAGCATACAAGGAACTTGGTTGTAACATGAGTATCAAAATCCATTTTATGTTTTCTCACCTAGATTATTTCCCTGAAAATCTAGGATTTTTTAGTGAAGAGCAAGGTGAACGATTTCACAAGGATCTGCAGGAGTTCGAAAGGAGATACCAGGGACGCTTGAACATCAGTATGTTTTCTGATTATTGTTGGATGTTAAAGCGTAAAATAGCTGAAGACAAAAATAAAAGAAAGAGGAGCAGGAGGACTTCCTCAACTAAGAAGCAAGTGGTGTAATTTTTTGTGTGATATATTGTGCTGATTTATACATCCAAACGTGAAGTAAACAAGACAAAACAAAGCAAAAACACTTTAGTGACATGTGTGAACAACCATACACATAATTGCAGCAAGTTGTGTCTTTTAAACATTGCTTTTGCATTTGAAATAAAAAAAGTGAAATGAAAAAGTTTGTGATGAAATTCACGTAATTATACAACACATTTAAAGTTATTTTGCAAACAAACCGACGTGAGAGAAGTAAACGGATTGAAAATTCGAATTCAGCACATCGATATTATATAAAATCACATTATTTACTTTAGGCAACAAACACAAAGTTGAAATACGTAGGCTAGTGTAATTAATGTACGGAAATCTAAAATTACTTCGGTGAAGAATTCTGAATATTTTGTTCCTTCTATAATAATAACTAATTATATATAAATTTACAATAAACAAAATTATCAGTTTCAATATACAGTAGTTACGGGCATAGCTCAATTGGCTAGGGCGCTTGCCTCCAGATCCGAATTTGTTCTCGGGTGCGGGTTCGATTCCCGCTTGGGCTGATTACCTGGTTGGATCCTTACCGAGATTTCCCCCAACCGTACGGAAATGTCAGGTAAATTTTGGCGAATTTTCGGCTTCATCTCACCAAATATCATCTCGCTATTACCAATCCCACCGACGCTAAACAACCCCGTAGTTATACAGCGTTGTTAAATGACAGAGTAATATATAGGCTACATACACTGTGTCCCACAAATCATGGTAGAATTTCAGAGGAGTATATGTTTTGAATGAATAGAAGCAGAAACGTGGTGCCAGATGAAAATAAAACTCTCATAGTTTTTCGTCTGTGAGTTTGGTGCACTGAAATAAACAAAAGACGGTAACAATCGAACAAGTTCAATAATTTTCATTGATACAATTAATTATACAAGAGGATGTCCAAAGAAAAGCTGCAAAAGTATTTTGTGGCTGGCAAAATTTGACTCTCACTTTGAGAGACGAACAGAGGTTAGGGTATTTGAGAGTAAGGTGAAAACTTCATACGCATGGAGCATTTTGAACATCAGAAATGTATGCAAATCTAGGCCCCCGGAACAATTTTTCCCTTGAAATTATTCATCAGAAATGTAGTTTCGAGAAAAAGATAAGTTTGTGAAAAGAGACACAATACTATCATACTGAGCAGGCCTATATAAAAATCGCTCCTTGACCTCAAATAAGATGTATAGGCAAAAAAAAAAAAAAAAAAAAGTTTTTACTATCAACTCCCGAAGTGCCCAAGGTATATTTTCTTACAAAAACCAAAAATTGATTTTTGGACTTTTTTTAACAAAGTCCGAGTGTTCTATACAAAAGGAAGATATTGAAACAGTCTACTTTCTTGATTCAAAACTTTGTAGCATTTGCTTAAGAAATGACGCATCGCACTCTATAGTTTCATTTGAGTTATGGAGGTGATGTTTCCCAGTTTGCTATTTTTTTTTTCAATTATTCCAGGCTGTGTGAGCAAGTTTAATTATTCATTTAATATTCTGAACTTTCCTAGAAATAAAAATCTCAGAGTGTTACCTAGGGTAATTGACGGAGCCACGCATCGCTACAGATAAGTTTATTCTATCCTCGAATACTGAAGTTAGTCTACGGGATAGTGAGCCGTTTGTGCTGTTGCAGAATCCTGCTAGAAAAAGGAAAAATAATGCTTCTTTTTCGTTAACTGACCATGAAAAAGAGAAAAAAAAAGAGTCATTTCAACGTACCTTTCGGAATTAATACTTGTAATTTCTTAAATTTACGCCTATTATTCTTTTACTAAAATGGAGATATGTTAGAATAAAAGTTATAATGAAAACTGAGGCTCTCGGTGCCCAAATCAGTTTTATGATTCCTATTAAAATAAAGATAAAAATGGTGAAATAAAATCTACATTGGAAACTGAGGTACTCCAACAGGATCCTCTTTAGGAATCTTTGTGCACCATAGTCCTAACAGAATTTGGAAAGGCTGAACACCCGGTTCCTGTCGTGACATGTCGTGACCTAGAGCCTGCCATTGAACCTGGATAATATCTATTAGTGTAGCCATTAGTAATCAAGTTCCATTAGAATGCTGCGGTCAATTTGCTAATTACAAATCTGCATTTTATGACTGAGTGAGGCGGATTTGCACGGCCTTGTAATTTATTAGCGGCATTAAATGAACACGCCTATCCGACTGTTTAGCGGGCACGCAGCGTAATCGGACCCGGGCCCTTTCACACATTAATCAGCCGAAATTGCGGGACTCAACCTTCGGACCTTCCCAGGGTCGAAGACGGAACTGTTGCCCAATATGATACACTAACCCAGTAAAGGGGTCCGGGATTATTAAATTGTAGATATGACTCAATGGGATCTGACTTTTGGCTGACTCATCTCTTGTCTTCGAACTCATTATGAAGTTATTTTCTTTCTTGTTCCATAAGACTTAGGCCCCTTGACCTGTTCTGACATCAGAGAAAACTATTTTGCTATTCACTGCAGGGTCGAACCATATTTCTCCAACCTCAGGGCTTGTAGTGTGTGACGTACTATATTTTATAGCGGTGTTTCTTACTAGCTGAAAATCTTTTATCTTAATTTTATATGTTAAACTTTCCTCATGTTTGTGCTTTTTAATTGTCTCTAAGGAAGAATTAACAAGAGGATCTAGAAATCCTGTCTCTGCAACATTTTCTTTTCTTTTTTGTTCAATATTCAGTTTTCCATTTCGTATGTCAATATTTTTACTGTGACTGTGTAATAAAATTTTAATGCGAAGTCTCAGCTTATTTAGTTACGGAAAACTTTCTCGTTCTTCGTTATAATTTGTTAAATTTTACATCAATGTTTGTCTTTTCTGTGTACGAAATATTACAGCACAAATAATTGAAGATGGCACTTTTTCCAATAAGTAGCCTATTAATTCTCTGGATGTTTAAGGTTGCTTTTCTCTGAAAACCACTGCAGTAGTTTTTATTAGATATTTTTATACAGCTTTCGCCAGGAAAAAAGTAACTCATAGGTTATGTACAATATCTCGTCCTTTTACAGATAAAATCGAATTTATCTACTGAGAAAATATTACTAGCTATATGCATTTCCCTTGAATCGAACGTGGGAAGATTTTGTCTTGCGTAGTATGGACAAATAACACAGACTGAAAGGACGTCAAGGTAGAACATTATTAAACAGCTGACTTCCACTCAGTGAAGCAGATAAAAATGTTATTTTTTCTTCCACCTTGTGAATAATGTCAAAACAAGTACTTATACAAATCTTTTGCCGCGCAATTACAAGGACCTCCCAGAAAGTAAGTTTCTTTGTGAGTGTTTACAGAAAGAAAAAACAATTTCATGGAAATTTTTTTTGGAATGGACACAGCAATTGTTGAGGTACTTTCCAACATATTCCCCACCCAAATTAAGACATTTCTCATACCGTGGGATCAACAGAGAGGTGCAGACGGTTGTCACACTCACTGGTTCCGATTGCAGGCGGCAGACTTCTACGACACAGGGCTACGAAAGTTTATGCCATGGTACGACAGATACAGTATATAATTCCCGGTGGAGAGTATATTGAAAAATACTTCAACAATATATGTATGTATTACAATAAATCTTTCCATGCAATTTTGTTTTCTTTCTGTAAACGGACCCAGGGAAGCTTATTTTCTAGGGACTCTCGTAATTGCGCTCGAGTGGGCAAAATTTGTATAAGACTTATTTCGACATTATTAACATGGTGAAAGAAAAAAATAGCATTTTTTATCTGCTCCCATGAGAATGTTTGCTTGTCATTCAACAATATTTTCATAATGTCTCAAATAAATTTGAAATCTAATCCTATACTGAACTCACTAATGTAGGCGTTGAGGTTACCTGTAGGTTTTAACTGCAGTTCATTATTATTATTATTATTATTATTATTATCAGAGACCGGAAGTTTGGTAGAATGCCTTTTTAAATGTGTTAAATCTATCTTCATTTTGAAAGTAAATCTGTACGAATTATACCTTTGTGATTGAAACGTCACAGTTTTATGTTGCCATTTTCTGCCTTTTTTAATATAAATTTTTGATTTACAAAATAAATCCTTTTTTGTCTTTATTTGATTATTTATCTATTATTTATTAATTGATTATTAAAAATTGCCTACAAGCATATTTTAATTTATTTCTATAACCGCTACAATGAAAGTGACTTCACCGAATGTACAGTATATTATTGTCTTTCAGTCAGTGCATATTCTCTTTGCAACAATGAATGCTGCCGTGCAAAAATGTATAACAGTAAGCGATTTAATATTATCGCTTGGGTTTATTTGACAAGGCAACGGTTATTTTTCTTTCAGTTTTCATTGCGACGTTGTTGTAGCTAGCTAAATATTTAATATCGCAACGTATCAATACAACCAAACACAAAAATGCACTTCCAAGGATAGTGGGAAGAAGATTTCTTTGCTTCCAACAGAAATTGCAACATCGAGTCGAAAATCAAAATTTGCATTCGACTTATGTAAACCTTTTCTTCCTGTCGAAATCCCTTTGCGAAAAGTGCAAGGCTGTGTGTCTAGTGCAAGGTTTTTGTAAATTGCCTTTTATTGCTTATTTTACCTATTTATAATGCCCTTTTGCCTGCCTATTTGAGCTATTTATGATGCCTTTTTGCTTGCCTATTTTAATGATTCATAATGCCTAAACTTCCGGTATCTTATTATTATTATTATTATTATTATTATTATTATTATTACTATTATTATTAATTATTTACTTACTTACTGGCTTTTAAGGAACCCGGAGGTTCATTGCCGCCCTCACATCAGCCCGCCATTGGTCCCTATCCTGAACAAGATTAATCCAGTCTCTACCATCATATTCCACCTCCCTCAAATCCATTTTAATATTATCTTCCCACCTACTTCTCGGCCTCCCTAAAGGTCTTTTTCCCTCAGGCCTCCCAACTAACACTCTATATGCATTTCTGGATTCGCCCATACGTGCTACATGTCCTGCCCATCTCAAACGTCTGGATTTAATGTTCCTAATTATGTCAGGTGAAGAATACAATGCGCGGAGCTCTGCGTTGTGTAACTTTCTCCATTCCCCTGTAACTTCATCCCTCTTAGACCCAAATATTTTCCTAAGCACCTTATTCTCAAACACCCTTAATCTCTGTTCCTCTCTCAAAGTGAGAGTCCAAGTTTCACAACCATACAGAACAACCGGTAATATAACTGTTTTATAAATTCTAACTTTCAGATTTTTTGACAGCAGACTGGATGACAAAAGCTTCTCAACCGAATAATAACAGGCATTTCCAATATTTATTCTGTGTTTAATTTCCTCCCGAATATCATTTATATTTGTTACTGTTGCTCCCAGATATTAGAACTTCTCCACCTCTTCAAAGGATAAATTTCCAATTTTTATATTTCCATTTCGTACAATATTCCCGTCACGAGAGATAATCATATACTTTGTCTTTTCGGGATTTACTTCCAAACCTATCTCTTTACTTGCTTCCAATAAATTATTATTATTATTATTATTATTATTATTATTATTATTATTATTATTATTATAACAGCACTATACTTCAGAGATAAAGTACAGAGTATAAAGGAGATGCAAAAATTCCTCAAATTATGGCAGGCAAACTCGAACTCTCGTGCTACAGACTTAGTGTCCATTGCAACACTCTGTGGCCATGTCCTGACACCTCCCCTGCACCAAATTTCGAAAGTTCACCTGTCCAGTTCACATGATCTTGAAGGATTAAATAGGTTTTTGTGCCAAGACATTAATACAAACGTGATACGTTGTACATAACAATGCCTTTGTCAGTATTTCACCCGGACACGACTCGACTCCACGCGAGCCTGTCTGCTCCAGAATACCGCGAACGTGTCATTAAAAGAATAAAATACCTTGGGATAAAGTGGACTCGAGATTCCCTAACATTAATTCAAATCCGTGAAACGGCACGGTCACTTGAAGAAAGAGGAAAAAACAGTTCACACAGATAGGCATATTCACGACTGGAGTGGACCCCAAGCCGGTAATTAAGTGCGGCCGAGGTCAAGAGCAGCCTCGCGCCGACCTTCAAATTACATTCGAGCGTTTTACATCACCTTCCTTTCATTTCACGGCATGTAAATGAGTTATGGTTAACTACCGCCTGGACACATCAATCAACTCGGTCCGTCACGCCGCGCTCTGCTTTCGTGTTTCTTAATGCTTGTCAAATGCTGATGAAATACGAGTACATGTGAAGGGAACGTAACAGATAATCACCAGATATGGAACCGATGCCAATTGTTTGTCTATGCATACCAGCAAAGACGCATGCTGTTGCTCAAGTTGCTATAGATACGAAAAAGGTGATAATAATAGAAGAAATGTATAGCGTAATGTGAAGATGCGATTAATTGATATCGAGAGGCAAGAGATTGAGCTCCAAAGCTCGGAAAAGTCCTCACTACATTTACAATCAGATCTCATGCTTAACTGGGGGAGGTGTGACTACATAAATTCTTGTAACAAAGACAGTAGAGCAGGTTTAGTATTAGTATTAGTATTTATTTATTTAACCTGGTAGAGATAAGGCCGTCAGGCCTTCTCTGCCCTCTACCAGGGGATTATAACTATAATATGAAGAATAAAATTACAATTAATATTAAATTTACAATTACAATTACAATAGAAATTAAAGTACGACAACATTACCTCATTAATGAAAGCTAGACATTTTATCATAGAAGTTAAGAACAAAGAATATTTTTGTATTTACTGAATTACAAATTAAACCTAGAATAACAAAATTCTATAGTGATGAAATTACCGGATATTGAAATATTTTGTGATAGATTAAGAGAACAATTTACAAGAAACCATGTCTGAACGAGTCTCAATTACTGACCAAGTGCCTAGTAAGTTTGCGTTTTAATTCAATTTTATTTCGACAGTCCCCGATGCTAGCAGGTAACGAATTCCAGAGTCTTGTCAGGGCTATTGTGAAAGAGGATGAGTATGGGAGGGTGCGATGGGATGGTATTGTTAGTATTGTTTCATGGCGAGAACGTGTGTTCAGATTGTGGTGGGAAGAAAGGTAAGTGAAGCGAGACGACAGGTACGAAGGAATAGAAGAGTTCAAGATTTCGAAGAGAAGGAGAAGTGAATGTAAATTTCTTTTCTAATCTAGTTTAAGCCAACCTATTGCTTCCAGGGATGGGGTAATATGATCATATTTACGAACATTGGTTACAAAACGTACACACAAATTATGAGCACGTTGAAGTTGCGTGGCTAAGATTGGGGGCATGGAAGGGTAATAAAATTGTCAACCAAGGAGAGCGCCTTTGTCCACTGTGCAGAGAAAAGGACTCCTATACACATAGTTTATTACAGTGTGTCGAATTGGAACATGTACGAAGAAAATATCTACCTCGATGCTAAGTCAGAATAGGAGTTCGCTTGCATGTCTTAACCTCATGGGGAATAGAAAAAATACGAACAAAAGACTGGATTGTTCCTCTTGAAGGCGAGACAGATTATAGCTTCAGCTGTTGAATTTTGTGATGCGAACTGACGAAGGGATAATGCTATCTACCCAATTATACACTTTTATGTTTGTTTAGGTTAGGATATATTATATAATGTGTTTTGTTGTGCCATTTTCATTTTAATATGTGTGTTCTTTTAGAGAGTGGTTGGATATAATCATAGTTGGGAGGGACCTACAAAGTAGGACTTGTTTTAGGTACAAAGCACGTGGGGTCAGAAGACCCGTGCATTGGATTTTAGAGAAAATTATGATAATATAACATCTGTATGTAGCCTATAATAATACTCAATAAATCCATCTATCTAGATACGAAAACATAGCAAACTGCCGTTCGTTGTGGCTCAGGGCCCAAGTTTCTGATAGCGGCAGGGACGGCATCAGGAGAGGGCCTTCGTCTGGCAAGATCCCACTCAAAGAAATTTTGGTAGTCCTTTAAGCGACTATAAGCTAGACATGTAGGTGATCAGGTTCCAAGTTCCGGTCGGTCCTAGTGTTTTCTTGAAAAACTACATCTTTCGCTCACTAAGTATGAGGGGCTTAACTTGGAAATTGCCCGTTACCTAAAAACGCAACCCATTCTCGTCGCTACTACAGTACGATTATTTAGTCCTGAACGTCTCAGGTGATGTGCGCCTTGGTCAGGCGAGTCCATTTAGTTACGCGAAGGGGTGTTTGGGTTATTCACTCGCTTGCCTTCGGAGCGATCGGATGTCATGCGTGCAGTAGAGCGATATGTTTCCAGTACAATTAAGCTGTACTGCATTCCTTTACCGACCGTTCTCCCTTATCTCTACTCCGGAACTCTCCCCACTCCTCCTATTACTTCCCATCTTTCGTGTCGCTGAGCTGTCAGGACTAAATAATCGGTCTGTACTTGTATCCCATTGTTATCCTTGTATTGCCCTTGTAATCTTAGTACCCTTCTCCTCCTTGTATTCCCCTTGTTATCAATGCTGTTCCCTTCTTCTCCCTTTATATACCTCTTTTTCTCTTTGTCGTCTCCTTATTCTCCTTTTATTCCCTTTTTCTCCTTGTACTTCCCATTGTTATCCTGCTATTCCTCTTGTCGTATTCCCCTTATTTTCTTCGTAAGTCTTCTTGTTTTCGTATTTTCTCTGTTCTCGTATTTTCTTTGTTATCCTTGCCGTTCCCTTATTCTCCGTACATTACCCTTATTCCCCTTGCCGTTCTTCTGTTTCCTTGCATTTCCCTTGTTATTCTAGTATCCCAATATTTAAAATGAAAAACACTAGTGAAAACTATCATTTTTGACATGTAACATCTATATCATCAGCTTTTAGTTCTTTAAGGATTTTGTTTAGTTACTTTATTAGATTTAATTTTAAATTTTATCAAGTTATATTGTTTTAATCTTGAGGTTGTGTTTAGGCCTGTCATTTAAATAAATAAATAAATGAATAAATAAATAAATAAATAATTGAATGAATAAATAAATAAATAAATAAATAAATAATTGAATAAATAAATAAATAAATAAATAATTGAATAAATAAATAAATAAATAAATGAATAAATAAACCACTACATCTGAACTACATTCATAGCAAAAATGAATGGATTTGTGGAACGAAAATTACATTGACTTCATTCTACATCAGTTGTCATGGAAATGCTTACATCGTATCCGGTATACTCAACAATGTGAACGAGTTCCTATAAATTGCGCATGTAGACATAACCTACTTGAAAGAGTTATTACAATCCATGGGGGTCCTTCTATGCCCAAGGTTGCGGGTTCGATCCCGGGCCAGGTCGATGGCATTTAAGTGTGCTTAAATGCGACAGGCTCATGTCAGTAGATTTACTGGCATGTAAAAGAACTCCTGCGGGACAAAATTCCGGCACATCCGGCGACGCTGATATAACCTCTGCAGTTGCGAGCGTCGTTAAATAAAACATAACATTTTTTTTTCCATGGGGGTTGCAGCATATTAAAAACATAGCGTTATTTAGCTGTGCTTTAACTTTGAACGCAAAACAGACGCGTGCACAATACATGCGTAACTATAAAAGTTAATATAAACCTGGCTTTAGACCTGCTAACATACAATTTAGAAGGAAGATAAGAATGGAAAGAGGTAAGAAACTGGGACAGAATAGAATCTGATTGAGACAATTTGTAGATGCCCTATGCTTCTGCTAGGAGATGAACGCGATTATTATTATTATTATTATTATTATTATTATTATTATTATTATTATTGGAGGGTTGACTTATTCATAACTCAGAAGTTACTGTATTTAATTTTGTTCATTAGGCATTTAAATTTTAAAGCAAATTGTATTCATTTATCCTAATTCCATTATCCTAATCTGTAAGATGTTACACACAACCATAAGGATATCCTCGTCATTTTTATGAGAGACCAGTGATAGGATTTCATTTCTAATAAAAGAGAAATGATTAAACGAAGCTTGTATTAACTTCATTTATCTCCAACACACAACACTTGACAGTCACTTTTATTAGTTTATAAAACAGCGATGGACATTTATTCCCTGAACTTATAAATTAATTACTATAATTTTATTGCTCTACTTGTCTATAATTTTCAGATTCGATACATAATCAAAGTAATTACCGAGGAAATAAATAAAATTAGCCATTAAAAGTAGAGTTAGTAGAGGAAAGTGTAAATTACGTTCCAACATTTATGATTGCATAAAATGAGTGAGACATAACGTAGACTTCTGTCATAAATTTAGCCTTAATTCAATTTCAAATTGCGTGTTGCATATAACTTTACACAACATGAATAAGAAATGCCATTTTATGAAAATTATATGTTGATCGATGATTTGCCTTGCATTTAATAGTGCCTATAAATCAACATTTATTTTTATTTTAATATTACATTTGTATATTTGCGTACGTTTGTAAAGAAAGCTTATTTTACTGATACCGGTACGTTCGTTTCCTAAAACTGAGGCTTATCAATAATATACAGGGTGATTCATGAGGATTTACCGTCACTTACGGAGCTTCTTTCCAAAGACATCCTGAGCAAAAAATGTCATATAAACATGTGTTCTAATCTCAATATTTTCAGAGTTACACTAATTTTAAGTTGTTAGTAAAATACCTTTTTTCTTTAGTTTTGAGGGTAAAATAATATTACAAATAGAGATTGAACTATTCGGAAGTATAATGTCTTTATTTACCTAGTGTTCTGAAGCTAGAAATGTGTTAATTATTGCTTTGTACAGATTTTATTTTTCAATTTTTAACTAAAAATTATATTTCCCCAATCTTTATACCATTTATAGTATGTATTGAAACAATCAGAAATATAATTCGACCTGGAACATTAGCAGTACGATTAGCAGCCAATATAATTGCCGGACATTTATTATTAACCGATTCTTACGCACTTACAAAAAAAATGTTTACAAATCATACAACTTTAGGAACTTGATTCTTTACAGTTTAATATTATGCTCATAATGTACAATCTTGAAGAATTTACAAGAGTGACGTGATTTGTAACAATAAGTTCTGTTAAATCGTAACCAAAATGTAATTTTGTAGTTAAAAAAAATTGTACGAAGCAACTATGGAATTCACAACACATTTTTAGCTTTAAAATACTACCTAATTAAAGAAATGATATTCCTGAATAGTTAGATTTTTATCTGTAATAATTTTTTACCCTTAAAACTAAAGAATAAAGGTATTTTACAAACAACTTCAAATTAATGTAACTCTGAAAATACTGAGATTAGGACACATGTTTATATGACATTTTTTGCTCAGAATGTCTTCGGAAATAAGCTTCGTAATTGACGGCAAATCCTCGTGAATCACCCTGTATAATTTTATTTTACATTATTGACATGAACACCTTTAACAATCGACAGAGGAGGTAACATTACTTTCTACGATTGCAGTTTACATAAGAATATATTAGATCATGAAATGAAACCATACTCATCAAAACTGTAGCGTAATAATTTCAGTTCAACTAAAGTTTATTAGGGATATAATATATGCATAGGCCTACTGTGTAGTTAATACATAAGTTCAGCATATAAATGAACTTATTTTTACACAATAGGCCACTGAGGAATATTATTGTAAAATTCTTGATATTCACGTGGTATGTAACGCATTAGTTTGCGTATATCGTCAAGCTTCTCTCTTTGAATTGACACGATTTTGTCTGGATATGCCAATGAAGAATGTAAATATGGTATTCTTCTTTGTTCTTACAAGCAAACATTCTCATGGCGGCAGATAGAAAAAATTAATCTTTTTTCTTCCATCATTTTAATAATGTCAAAAGAAGTGCTTACACAAATTTTGGCCACTAGAACACAATTACGAAGGCCGTAAAAATAAGTTTCCCAGAGCCGTTTACAAAAAGAGAACAAAATTTCATGGAAAGTTTTATTAGAACAACAATTATAGCAATTGTTGATTTATTTTTCAGCGTATTCACCACCAGAATTGAGACATTTGTCATTACGTGGAATTAATTTTTGTATCCTTGTGTCATAGAAGTCTGGCGTCTGGAATCGGAACCAATGTGTCGGCACATGTCTTTGACATGAATCGTTTCTGCATGCTTCCAGGATTTCACAGATCTCCAAATGTGAGATGGCTATACTGACATATGTGGTTTCTGCATGGAATGATAGCCGTATATCAACAGTCCATGAAACTCGAATAAACTCATTTCGCCACAAACAGTGACATGTGCTGTTTCTGCAATCCCTGATTCAATGGTATAATGGGGCAAGGAAAGTTTCCTTGAAGTTGGAAACAAACTAGCTGGGCTGAAAGAGTTCATTGGACCGGGTCCTGATTTCTGAGATTGCTTCTTTTTTAATTCATTCGAAATGATTCCATGAGTGAATATTTTATTATTTTTTAATTCTGTAATGATGCAGTCAATTCCTTTTTCATGAATCTTCTAACATGCGTCCGCTATTGCATTTCTATCTTTACGGTTTTCGTTTATTGGATTCCATGTGTAATCCCCATTTCAGTTTGGTTGATAGGCTTTCCCCTCTACTCACACTCTTTACCATCCGTGAAGGGGAAGATGCTACTGTCTACCTTACTAACGTTCGACTAATTGACTTTGAACAGAGTGAAAATTCTTATTATTGAAAATGTTTACCGGTAATCTATATTTCGAAAATCTATACTAAGCGTTTATATTTCATTTTATTGTTGTTTATATCAACTGGCACATTAAAAAGCTACCGACAGCAGAAGATAAATGTTTTCTTCACCGCTAGTTGCTACTCTACAGCACAAACGACGGAACAATCTGCACTGTGTCACTCCCACCTGACTTCATAATACAAACTAACATCCTTTTATTTAATTATTAGTTGGAAATGTTGTAAAAACAACACTAAAATATACTGAAACATGTAACTGTCAAACATCTGTGTCACTGCATTTTATATCCACTTTTGTACTTTATTTAATATTTTATTTTCTTGTGTGTGCAACTTGGGGGGTGCAGGTATAAGAGGTAACAGCTACCGGTCTGTTATACTGACGGACTCAGGGCAAGTAGAGGGGGAAAGAAATGCCTTCGCATCCTCTCAACTTGTATGAAATGTTGTTTAGGATTTAACTTGGAAAACCTCTAAAACTTTAGACAACTTCATTTCACTATTCCATATCTAAGCAATCTTGCGAGACTGAACAGTCTGCACGAAAATCACAAACGATCTACAGCAAATGTTCGTTTTCTAAGTGTAGAGACATACATCATCATGTTCTCATGCGATTATTCCTCTACTCTGACATCTGTTGAAAACCTATTCCTGATGGAATAGTGTTAGTTATTCCTATATAATGAATACGAACATTTTGTTCACACTTGTTCAATTTATAGCGATCAAGAAAAAAATAGTGTACGAGTAACGATGTGTGGATGCAGTTTAAGTAAGGTATCGTGAATAATTGTGTAACCTTTACTTACAAATTAGCATAGTATTTATTTTAATTGCTCTCTACAAGATACAACCACAGTTTAATATATACAATTGCGAAGCTCAATACTTACTAAATATGCAAACATAGACAGTTGAAATATGCATCAATAGATAGTTGCTAGCCACCAGGATCGCTACTATCGCCTCATCACAGAATCTTTCCCTAGCAGACGATAAAATGTATTGCACTTTCGATAACGTGTTCTTTTGAAAAATTAATACCTTCCTTCCACTATTGAAATACGAAATACATGAGGTTTATATATTATTTTCATAAAGTATATATTATATTTTATAAACTCACCTTCCTGGATCTTTCCGAAGGATAACTCTGACCTCTTTTTCTTAGAATTTATAGTGAAACAAACGTCTCCTTGTCCCATATTATTACTCAAATTATTGTATTTTAGCCATTTACATTTATTACAACCGATAACGAACATTTCACAGTTTACACAACTCTTCGCAAAAATGCAAAATACGGCACAGTCAATGCCTTTTCGATCTAGACCAGGTCGTTCGGGTTTTCTATTTCAGTGTATGGAGCTCAGTGAATTATTATATTATAACTTTATTGCGTATCATAGCTAAGTTTTATTTAGTGTAATATGTCCATAAGTTCCCTTTACTTCTTGCTGCATAATATGTTGCAGAAATAATTACAAAACTGTGTTATTTTAATGTGAAGAGAATTTTACATGTTAACATAATCTTTTCGCATCAACATTTTAAGTTTAGAATGGAAGCTATTTTGAGGTTTAATAAAAAAAAAAATTATATTGTGATTTTAATATAGCACATCTACCTTCCTTGATAAAGACAGAAAATTTATCATACCACTCTTATGAAATTACTGTACGTACGATTATTATTTCGTCTCTTAAGTAGTAGATAAATACAATAATTCAATACTCAATTGTAGTATTAAAATACAGACAAATTGAATGTGCGGAGTATCATACATGTCATTATGCTTAATTATAATGTAGAATTGCGAATTTAGGAATATAAGGTATAGTAAACATAACCTATAATATTTCCATATGAATGGCAGGGCATTGGAGACCACTAAAATTAGACAGAAAGGGGCAACTGGGACAGTAAACATAACCTATAATTTCAACATATCTAAATATTCGTGCGGTGCAACTGAAAATTATTGAATCTTGCATAAATGAATGTACAATAATTCCGCAATATTTAATCGGAATAAAGGCAGGTACAGTAGGTCTATTACACATACGAACAACGTAATTTTCACACCAAAAATAATATTACACCTTAACTCGCAAGGAATTGTCTGAAGTGTCTCCTAATCATTGTTTTAAATTTTATTAATGCAATTACACTACATTTTAGAGAAATATATGTTACTTTTTATGCATTCCAATTAATTTATATGGTTGAAACGCCGCCCTTCGTGATCGGGTTAAGCGAGTCACATGGTCTGCCTTACGGCCTGTATTAGATCACGATGGCAGTGACACAGTCTATTGTTCCTAGTACACACAGCGCTCCAAGCGGCTAGCAACTATCGCGAGAAATGCTTCGCGACTGTATATACTATACTGTGATACAACGATGAACCAGTGCCGGGTTTAGGCCTAGGCAACCTAGGCAGTTTCCTAGGGGGTAATTTCCAAGGGGGCGGCATTCTCGCTCTCTCTCTCTCTCTCTCTCTCTTCCTTTGTTTCTTTTCTTTTTTGTTTCATTTTCATTTTACGGTGAAATTGGTTTTTAAAATAGTTGTTGGTAAATATTTTCTGAAATTTGTTCCTGAACACCTTGTGGAAGTCGAATATTCTTTTGTTATTGCATTGTCGCGGTCGCGGCGGGAGTAAAAGTAAATTGTACAGCTGCATAATTATATTCTAATACCGATATCACATTATTATACTATGAAACTTCTTGAAAGTAACTACTCGTATAAACAAGAATGTGTTGTTAAAAATCAAATTGGATGTGTGTTTATTATTTATCGTTATGGATAGTAACCACAAGTCTCTGTTACATTTCCATTATATATATATATATATATATATATATATATATATATATATATATATATATATCGTCAACAATACTATTTAATCACTTTCTAAAATGTGCACTACATAATTAGATATAAAATGCTGGAGTTCATTTTTCAATTTACTTTATACTTCCTATCTAAGTAAGAAATACTCGTAATAATTATACCATCAACAAAACCAATGCTTAAAAATAAATCACAGCCTGTCTTTTACAAATTAATTTTATTTCAAGAATGAAGAAGTTAGAATATTATGTTTCTTTGCTCGAGTCTGATGTGCTTCGTCAGATAGACTTTGATAACAACATCAATGCTTTCTCTGTGAAGAAAGTGCGAAGAAAATAATTTATAATTCACAAGTAAGATGCATGTATTTTGATTCCAGTAATTTATTGTTTTCTGAATTGTAACATTTCATTTAAAACTAATTTCAACTAAACATGACCTGTCTATTTAGACTGAGAAGTTTTGAAATGAACGCTTTGTAGAATGAAACATTCAAGGAAACTCTTCATACTGCGGAAGTGAATAAGCTCTGCAACATGTCTCGCAGTCTTTTGGAGTGAAGAAAACTATTTTCAGTCACTGAATAAATAACAAAATTTTCTGGATAATTAGCGATCCGGATATGTGGTGTTCAGATAACTGGAGTTATACTGTATTCCATTACGTAGATCTGCGTTTCACTTTCTTGTTTTGTGGTATTATTTTCATTTTGTATTATCTTAAGTTTATAATTATTTTGTAATATGCTAGTATTTTCGTTTTTTTCTTTTCACTTTTCGTCTACGTTCTCTGTTTGGATATCTTATATTGTGTACTTATGATCTGTGGAGTGTAAGATAATACCCTATTGCCATAACTCCACCAGTTAATTCATCTTCATTCAGTATTCTACCCAAGGGCAGGTCCTTCATTTTAAACCCAGCATTCTCCAATCTTTCCTATTTTCTGCTTTCCTCTTCGTTTCCTCATATGATCCATATATCGACGGCCCAGAACCTGACTGTTCCAAGTCCATTTTACTATTTTTTTTTTTCAGGAGAGTCATTTCAAGTTCCTGACATTCAAAGCTTCATGAAACAATTTGGAATAGCTTCATAGCAACCTTATGGAGACGAATATTTACAATTTTGTTCGATTCATATATGCAGACAAGAACTGGAACACAATGAAACATAGATGACTTTCTTGTAAAAAGTTGGGCTTAGAACAGTCTGGTTCTCAGCCATCGATATCTTAACAACGTCTATGATCTGATACCTTCTTCTACTCCGAACTCTTCTCCCGTTCATCATTCCTTCCAGTGCATCCTTCAGTAGGTAGTTTCTTCTCAACCAGTGACCCAACCAATTCCTTTTCCTCTTCCTGATCAGCTTCATTATCATTCTTTCTTCACTCTCTCTTTCTAACACAGTTTCATTTCTTATTCTGTCTGTCCACTTCACATGTTCCATTCTTCTCCATATCCACATTTCAAGTGCTTCTAGTCGCTTCTCTATAAGTAAATAATTAAATAAGTGAATAACTAAAATTAATACATCTTCCTCTTCTTCTTCTTCTTCTTCTTCTTCTTCTGCCTGACAAGTGTTAGGCCACAAGGCCTGTTACGGTCTCACATAAAATTTTCACGCCATCTCTTAGCAGGACGACCCACAGATCTTTGGCCATATGGTACATAATCATAAATTGCCTTTGGGAGTCTACTATTACTAATTCTTTCCAAATGATGTTTCCAATTACCGTAGATTGATATTGAACAATGTAATCTAAAACTGGTTGAGTTTTTAGTTCCTTTAAAATTTCACAATTTCTTTTCAGATCCCATTTAGTATAGCCCGCTGTTGTTCGCATAAATCACATTTCACAAGCCGTTATTCTGCTTTTATCTGCTTTCCTCAGTGTCCATGCTTCGCTGCCATAGCTGAGCATCGGTCGTGCCAATGTGTTGTAGAGACGTATGCGGGTGTGTTTCTGAACCAAGGATGGTTTCATCACACTATTTATAATGCCCATAGCTCTCGTGTATTTATTAATTTTCTGTGATATGTCCAATTCTTCAAAAATAGAAAGATTGTAACCTAAATATGAAACATTATTACATCTTTCTAATATTTTATTATCGAGACAAATTTTACTTTGTATTCGGTATTTCCCACAAAATGCCATAATTTTTGTTTTATCTGTTGAAATTTCCATATTGTATGGGGCTGCTACTTGCTGCAAATTATATATTGACCTTTGGAGGCAGTCTTCTGAAAGTGCTAATAATACCAAATCATCTGCAGAGAGAACTGAATCTAATTTAAGGTGACTGTTAATCTGTATATATCCATGGCGAGTTTGCTAAATAAATAAAATATGGTTTTAAGGAAACTTCACATGTTTAGCTGAGAATTTTTCAAAACTCAAATAACATTTCTGGCCATACAGTATATACGGCCTTGGTCAGATCATAAGAAACCTACAGTTAAGTTGGCCACCCAAGTTCTTTATCTTTATGAAATACATGACATACGTTTCCTGTGAACGGACATATGTCTGTCAAAAGAAGTACTAATTGAATATTTGTTCCATTGTGTGAGTTAGAAAGGAAACCATATTTGGCGTCGGCCCCCGGGACCCAATGTCTTATCTGGAGTATAAAACACTCTTTTCATAGCGATACTTTCTTTTCTCTGAAACCTTGAACTGGTTTAACAGACTAAAATCAAGTGTAGCTCTCAGTCTGTCTGATTTACGACAGAACCTCGCTATTAATGAAATTGTAAGTGCTACATGTAACTGATCCCATTATTAAATGATCTTGTACTTATTTGTAATTGACAGCTCTAGGGAGCATTATGCCGTGCAAGCGGGTGACCCCCTTCACTAAGAATTGCTAAAAATTCATATATGGACATCATGTCTCGTTGAAAAGAGGCAGCTCAGTAAGTCTGCATCATGTATTCTTGATCGGTAGCATCCGACGGGTTATGCTTAAGGCGTTTCTCAGCGCTGGAGAAATATAATCCAAGGCTATCTTCTCAGTCTTTACACAACTTAAGTTCTCTATTAACAATTCTCCTTGTTTGGAAAGCATTTCGTTTTCTCTTTTCAAGCGTGTAAGACAGGAATGTGATTAGGTCTGGCGATATGTGGGCAAATTGACTCAACAGTGACTCAGGTGTTGACGCAATTTTAGGGATTTCCTGATATCATTTATACCAAGGAATGTTTCGTTGTTTGATCGAATCAATTGATATTTGATAATTAGATGTGATTTTTTGGTATTAACGATATACAAGAAATGTGTTAAAAACTTCCTTTTGTGCAAATCCCTTAATGAAAGTCCAAAATTAAGTGAAATATATCCGCGAATTTAAGCGAAATTGATAGAAATCCATGGGATTTCTATAGCAGAAGACACTTAATATTTCTTGGACGAAGAAGTGAAAAGTTTTTCAAATTTTCAGTAGGAAGTTAATTTGGAATGTGAAAAATTTATATAGAACGTCAGTGGACTTGAAAATCTACTAGAAAATACTGTAGCTAAAAATTGGAAAGAATTGTTCCATTTAGGTAACCTAGAAATGATTATTTAACACGTGAAGTAAGAGGTAGAACACCTTCAAAATAAATGCGAAAAGCATATTTCACTTTGTATGGAACTGACTAAGAGGTGAAGTGGTCGAAGCATAGGAAACGAAACGGCAATAGTCATTTGGCTCATTCATTACTCCAACGAAGAAAACCTGGATCTTTATGTTGAGGGGGATTTAGGTCCATGGCCCATTTCTCTTATGGTTTCATCCCGACATTTTGTCTTAGCGCCTTAGGAAAACCACGGAAATACTTAATATGTATAAAGCATACCAAAAGACTGAACTAACCTAACCTAATCTGTTACAGAATCGTATATGTAAGGCACACCAAAAGTCTAAACTAACCTAACCTAACTTGTCACAGATTCGTATATAGCCTATGCAAGGTATACGAAAAGTCAAACTAACTTAACCTAACCTGTCACAGATTCCCGCACAGCAGGACTTAGAAAAATTCCACTTGGAAGTTTCATTGTCGCGTGCTATAAAAAAAAGCGAAATCCACGAAATTACTTCATAATCACAGTATTAAAAAAACAACAACAAAAAAGAACAAAAAGAACATGTTTTATGGAGAATTCGTAAGAAAAATGACTCTATCTTCCAAATAATACGTGAAAATGTTCTTCGTTACAAAAATACATGATAATTTCTACATATTTTATCGTTCAGCATTACATAGTGTGACATCTGGTAATGAAACTACTTCCAGGGAGCAGCGCAACAACTGCCTGAAATAGCATCTAATTTCCACAACACCATATTTAAATTTCACATATGATTTTTCAGAAACTAAATTATGTGATTTAGATTTTCAGGTACCGTATTTATTTTCTTGAAGATTCGTGATTTTTTTTTAATGTCGGGGTGGGGGGGGGGGTTAAGAAAAGCTAGTTGGCGACTCAATTCGCACAGCTGAGTCTGTCGGCCTATCTTGATTGAAATTTAACCGTATGCACATTCTAAGAAGAAACTGCCTACTGAAGGATGCACTGAAAGGAATGGTGAACGGGAGAAGAGTTTCGAGACAGAAGAAGATATCAGATTATAGACGACATTAAGATATATGGCTCATATGCGGAGACTAAGAGGAAGGCAGAAAACAGGAAAGATTGAAGAATGCTGGGTTTGCAGTGAAAGACCTGCCCATGGTCAGAACACTTATTTGTGTATAATATTCATCCTTGATTGTGTCCGTTAAGAAATCAGGTGTGCTGTGTTTTTATTGGTATAGTTCTCAGTGTTTAAGGGAAATTTAAGTTCAGTCAGACAGGCTAAGCTATTTGTAACGATCCCCACAGTAGGTTTTCACCTGACGACGAAGAGAGATCCACTCTTCGAAACGCTGTGTTTTGAAAATTAGCAATGAAAAAAGTCGAAACAAATCAACCATTGAGAAATTTAATGACTCAAAAATACATTTCACAACTGGAACAAAATACTTATGCAGTAAAAATAGTTACGTGAAATGAGTTAACGATGAAAGTATTTGCAAAAATCCCGTTGATTATAAGTCTCCAACACGACGTGGTCTATGCTGAAGTTAAAAGAAAGTTTAACTTTTACGATAAGTACAAGTGAAATCGATTACGATTAGGTGATGCTGCCTGAACCTCACTATCAGTTTGCAGTTTACAGGTCGCTTCCAGTAGGCCTAATCTTCATTCTTACATAATTGAGAATTTCACTGCTTATGTACGGAACCCTCAGAAGCATGTAGATATAAAAAATTGATATTCCACATAAAACACCTAGAATGAGAAACCTCGTTATAGATATTTAAAACAATATTTAAGCAACATATTTACAGAAGTAAACTAATTTTTTCGTCTATAACTAGTAAAACGTTATAATACTTACTTACTGGCTTTTAAGGAACCCGGAGGTTCATTGCTGCCCTCACATAAGACCGCCATTGGTCCCTATCCTGAGCAAGATTAATCCATTCTCTATCATCATATCCCACCTCCCTCAAATCCATTTTAATATTATCTTCCCATCTACGTCTCGGCCTCCCTAAAGGTCTTTTTCCCTCCGGCCTCCCAACTAACACTCTATATGCATTTCTGGATTCGTCCATACGTGCTACATGTCCTGCCCATCTCAAACGTCTGGATTTAATGTTCCTAATTATGTCAGGTGAAGAATACAATGCGTGCAGTTCTGTGTTGTGTAACTTTCTCCATTATCCTGTAACTTCATCCCTCTTAGCCCCAAATATTTTCTTAACCTATGTTCCTCTCTCAAAGTGAGAGCTCTAGTTTCACAACCATACAGAACAACCGGTAATATAACTGTTTTATAAAATATTCTAACTTTCAGATTTTTTGACAGCAGACTGGATGATAAAAGCTTCTCAACCGAATAATAACAGGCAATTCCCATATTTATTCTGTGTTTAATTTATTCCCGAGTGGCATTTATATTTGTTACTGTTGCTCCCAGGTATTTGAATTTTTCCACCTTTTCAGAGGATAAATTTCCAATTTTTATATTTCCATTTCATAGAATATTCTGGTCACGAGACATAATCATATATTTTGTCTTTTCGGGATTACTTCCAATCCTAACGTGAAACGTTCGATAGCAATAAAAATTAAATCAATTTATTTTATTTCACCGGAATAAACTTTGCATGAGCTGTCCCGATCTTCCAAGTAATTTACTTCACTTCAAGCATAACAAAATTATGTACTACCTGAAATTTTTAATTCACAATTTTATATTATTTTACAATGTGAACAAAAAAACCGTGCTTTATATTACTTCATTATGTATCTGAACATTTCCCCGTACGTTATAACTCATAACCTTCATAATTAGCTTTCTGTATTAGGTGTTCCAAGAAATATTTAGGCTATCGGTTTTAACAAGCCAGGACCCAGAGGTCGCGACCCCTCAGTGTCTTATCTTCGACTCAGAAATGTTGTTCGCCTGGTTTCAAAATCCGGAGCCCCAAGAAATGAGATAACACACTCTGACAGACGTTAAGAGTTCAGAGTACCACAGGTGTTTGGGTGGAGAGAAAGGGTTAAGGAACCAAAAGTGGGTCAGTTCATGAATTTTGGTCACTATCAACTTTCGCATTTTTACTGCCCTAGACATTCATCAACGAGGCACGGGCCTCCGGGTATAGAGCATGTTCGAGATGTGTTGATGTAATGCATTGCGTAACAACATCCCTTTCCCTTCCACAGATGCTCTCGCCTCCAAAGTGTGATAAATTGTTCGGCCTTATACAGAGCTTACAAATTGCTTGAGTCTTTCTGGCTTTGATGAATACACTTTGACGGACACGTCAACCTACATCAGCCAGCCATTCACCTGTCGTATGTGACACCGTAAGCATAAACAAACGCTTCAAGTATTTAGACCTTTCTCACTAGATTTCATAACATATCACATCCCAAGATACCTAGATGCAGATGGTATGAGTAGGTCTAACAGTATTTCAGAACTTCAAACGGATCAGATTCTTGGGTTTCATTCCCATAATAACTTAGCCTATTTTAAACTAATTCATTCGCTATTTTCACCTCCACCATCAGTCGATTTTTTTTTATTTTAGTAGCTTATTTTACGACGCTTTATCAACAGCTTTGGTTATTTAGCGTCTGAGTGATATGAAGGTGATAATGCCGGTGAAATGAGTCCGGGGTCCAACACCGTAAGTTACCCAGCATTTGCTGATATTGGGTTGAGGGAAAACCCCGGGAAAAACCTCAACCAGGTAACTTGTCCCGACCGGGAATCGAACCCGGGCCACCTGGTTTCGCGGCTAGACGTGCTAACCGTTACTCCACAGGCGTGGACCATCAGTCGAGTTTCAATATATAGCATATTAAAACCATTCAATATTTTAGGGGTGATAGTATTGAACGAAACCAGAATAAAAGTCTAATAAATATGAGTTCCAAACTTAATATCTTTCGAGATACGAATACTTGTTCATCAACCCTGCAACACTGCAAGCCCATTTTCATATGTGAAAGAATTATGACCTTAACTTGTATGTGTCTTTTCAACATATTTACTTACTTACTTGCAGTGGCTTTTAAGGAACCCGCAGGTTCATTGCCGCCCTCACAGAAGCCCGCCATCGGTCCCTATCCTCTGCAAGACTAATCAAGTCTCCATCACCACATCCCACCTCCCTCAAATCTATTTTAATATTATCCTCCCATCTACGTCTCGGCCTCCCCAAAGGTCTTTTTCCCTCCGGTCTCCCAACTAACACTCTATATGCATTTCTGGATTCGCCCATACGTGCTACATGCTCTGCCCATCTCAAACGTCTGGATTTAATGTTCCTAATTATGTCAGGTGAAGAATACAATGCATGCAGTGCTGCGTTGTGTAACTTTCTCCATTCTCCTGTAACTTCATCCCTCTTGGCCCCAAATATTTTTCTAAGAACCTTATTCTCAAACACTCTTAACCTCTGTTCCTCTCTCAAAGTGAGAGTCCAAGTTTCACAACCATACAGAGCAACTGGTAATATAATTGTTTTATAAATTCTAACTTTCAGATTTTTTGAAAGTAGACTAGATGACAAAAGCTTCTCAACCGAATAATAACAGGCATTTCCCACATTTATTCTGCGTTTAATTTCCCCCAGAGTATCATTTATATTTGTTACTGTTGCTCGAAGATATTTGAATTTTTCCTCCTCTTCGAAGGATAAATCTCCAATTTTTATATTTCCATTTCGTACAATATTCTGGTCACGAGACATAATCATATACTTTGTCTTTTTGGGATATTATTTTTAACATTTATTTTTGCACCAAGTGGATAATCTTGATGATTTTAACACTCGTGAAAATAAGATTATTCACTAGTTGAATACAACACTTTATGGCATCTTACATTATAAATTGTAGGAAATAAATTATAAATATTCCATAGCTGACAAAGTCTTCATGTGTTCGTATCGACAGCTCTAGTTTTCATACGTTCAGATCATAAGAGTAACGCGACAAATAAGAAAAAATAAAAGTTAAAGACATAGCAGCGACTCTTATACGAAAATGCCAATGTAATTGGCTGCAACATATTGACAGAATGAATGATGGGTGACTACTCAGGTTTGCTTAACATTTTACTGAAAACGCCACACGTAGGAGTTACAGTAATGTAACACACAAAACACAATCGTCCAGTGTGGCCATATTCCATGATAAACCAGATCAAAAAGTGGAAGCAGCAAGTTTTTAACGACGCTCCGGTTCCTCAAGGACAACGGCATGACGTAAGAGCCGTGAACTTGAGCTGGAAGATGCAGTAAGGCTGTCGGAGTGCTTGGTGCTATCACGCCGGGCCGGGCGGACGAGTCACGGACCATCTTCTGGCGCATCCAAGAGCAAGGAGAACTGCTCCAGGTATCGAATGATGCTCATTGTCAAGGTTACGCTCGCTCTTTACTCATTACGCCACGAGGGGGGGTTTGCTCTTCTCTGGATCTTACTATACAGTATTATGTTTATCGCTATATTATTAGTTATTCAGGGGCGTATTTTGCGGGCTACCGGGGCTACCGGCGGTAGCCCAAGGAAATTAAAAAAGAAAAAGTTTATAATATAACATAATGTAATAATTTTCTATTATTAGTTTTACCATAGTAATTAAAATTAAAGCAATTGTTAGATATATTTTGTGTAATAATAGGGTCAGCGGTAGCTCAAACCCTTTAACCAGTATACGCCACTGCTTATTACTAGACTTCGTTGAATTGTCACACGCAGCACGCAATCAGGTTGCTTATGTACGGTAGTATAGAAGAGGTGAGCGACCGCCCGGTCTCGTAGTATAAACAGTTCATGTTAAGAGTTGTGACCGGTCCAAATAGAGCAGCTACAGCTAATGTACTGTATACCTATGTAAGCACTTGTTTTTGCATTACTGTGGTTGGAATAGTCAAAGCTTAACATTTGTTCAGTGCAGACAAGAATTCAACCAAACATACTACAATGAGAGTGTTGCTGTTCCAAACAATTGCCCCTGAAATATCCTTACCCTCGCAACCAGTCTTGACCTGTTGGAAAACGTGGTTGGATGCTGTTAATTATTATGCAAAATATTACGGCAAAATAATGGAGGTAATTGATGCATTGGATAGCACAGACAGTTCCGCTGTTGCAGCTGTAAAATCATTGCTTTCTGAACAGCTATTGGAAGATATTCTGTTCATTGATTCTAATTTTAAATTCGTGTCCAAAAACATCACCTTGTTAGAATCGTGTAATCTACAAATCTCAGAAACCCTTAATATAGTGGATAAAGTATCACAAACCGTTATCCAAAATAACAATTCACTAATTTCAGAAAAAGTGAAATGTAAGTTGAGAAACATTATTGCTAAAAATTCTGCCTATTCACAACTTCATATTATAAATGATGTACTATCAGGTCACGACAAAACATCTGAAGTTGATGTACTAAAAAGTAGTAACTTTCCGTTCTTCAAATATGCACCTATTACATCGTGTGTTGTTGAACGTACATTTTCCCAATATGAAAACTGTTTAAGTGAGGTTACTTTGCAGTCGCTCAAAATGTACGTAACTCTTCACTGCAATGCACATATTCAAGGATGATGTGAGTATATTACATTAAATTTTAGGAGTTAATATATCTCACTACAAAATAATTGTGTATTTACATGTTTAGACGTTTCCTACTTCAGTGATCACTCAATATATTTCTTGAATGCAGGATACAGGTTTTATTGTAACCGCAGTATACTGCTCAGTGTTTACATCAGAGGCATACTCTATCCCTTACACGTCCCCTTCTCATACAGTCTATACCGCGTGAGTAGTAAACCTTACGATTCTCGTAGCAATTCCACTAAGTCTAGTTATTACTATCGACAGGAGAGACCAAGTAACCTGGGCAGGTAGATTATGCAGAGGGTTGGAGGAAATAGGCATGGGATTTATAATCGGGGAAGATTGCAGGAACAAGCGAAATGTCTGGCGGAAAGTCAAGAAACGCCTGAAGAATACAGACAGGAAAATAACAGAAGGGGAATGTAGGGATAAGGTTGCTCTGGAGATCCAATCGATGATCAAAACAAATTTGGGGGGCCGAACTATATCTCTATGGAGGTAGCAAAGAAGGTAGACTGGATTTAATCTGGTTTTGTCTAGGAGCCTGGAGGGCACTTAAAACCGTCAACGAAGAGGGGGCGAGAATATGTCCTCTTTGCGGTAGAGGCGAGACATCACACCACATTTTATCGGAGTGTGAAGCCACAGAAGCTCTGAGGAAACGATTCCTGTCAGAGTCCTTCATTACATCTAGCAGGGGGCACTTGGCAACATACGATATGTTAAATAACGTTAAATTTTGTGACAGTGTGGGAAAATTTATGGCAAAAGTTCGACAGTTGAGGGTGGAACTGACCGAGGGGGAGGGAGCCGAGAAAATAAGGGAAGGAGTTATTAATTAGTGTTGGAATGATGAAGTAATTAGTGGATAATGTTATTTTTGTATTTATTGTGTCTTTTTTTTTCTATTTGTATTTTATCGCGTGTGTATGTTTTTTTTTATGTATTAGGTACCTTTATATTTTTAGTTGGATTATTTCGTGCAGTCTCAATAAGGAATTGAATTGTTTTTATATATATATATATATATATATATATATATATGTGTGTGTGTGTGTGTGTGTGTGTGTGTGTGTGTTTTACTGTGTTTTTCTTCTCTCTTTTCATAGCTTACATTTATTTTATTTTATTTTTTATTATTTTTTGTGAAATTTGGTTTGAAGTTAGATTAGTTGTAATTGTGATAATTAATGATAACGGTAGTAATAATAATAACTGTTGTTTTACTATTTTATTATTAGTAGTATTATTTTTGTTTTCTTTGAAGATTCAAACTGTGCATAGTTACAGCACGAATGGCCGTACGGGCTCGTGCGAAGGATCTTGTGTACATGAGTTTGTATAATTTATCATGCATCAATAAATGCACTTATCTCTCTAGTTATTACTAGGGAATGGAATATTTCGCGAATTTTGGAAAAAATATTTCTCAACATGTAATTACAGTAAGTATACATCCTTCAAACCATTTATGCCTGACCTGAAACATCGCGAAATCCGTATCAAGTCGCGAATATTTTTTTTGCGAAAATGACGCGATTTTTAAGCAATTAGCGAATAATGTGCGCGAATTTTCAATTTTTAATTTTTTTGTACTACAATCGATAATCGATAGCCGTAGCATTGATAAGGTCAATATTTATGATCGCCAGTATTGCACATTCGATAGTACTGAATCTGTTTTAGTTCAAATACCTGGTCTGAACCATAGACACACTCCTGACGTCATATCCGACGTTAGTAGCGACGTGCGAGAATCGTATCGTAAGCGTCGTAAGAGTCGTTAGCCTGCTGAATGCATCCTTTGTTCATATTGTTGTGGAGCGTGTTGCGTGTGCTGTTTTATTTGTTTACAGTGTCGCGCATAGGCGAAAGAACGTTATTGTGTCCCTGTACAAGTAAGGCTACAAGAATGCCTAATAATAAAATATCTGCTAGGGACAGAGCATTTCAATATAAAAATCATGGGTTTTATTGCACAGACAAAAGTACAGTCATGTGTGAATTTTGTAATTGTCAGTTCTCGTTGGAAAGAATGACAGGTATGTGCTGCAGGGAAGAATGTACTGCAGGGAATGACCATAAACTATCCTGATTTTGCACATTCTGTGCTTCGAGTTATATGGATGCCATGTGCAAATGCAGACTCTGAACGCTTCCTTTCATCATGCAATAATGATTGTCTGATAAACGCCATTGTTTGTCAACAGAAAATGTCAGTCTTTTTTCTGAAATGCATTTTGAAAGCTAGGGTATTTATCATACTATTAAAGCTGTGTATTTTGAAAATACCGAAAAATTCAATTGAAAACGCCGATTTTCTTATTTGAAAATCCCACATTTTGCACTCTGAACTCAACAAAAAATTCCAATCTCTAGTTATTACACATGTTCAGGCCTACAGCATACTGCTTCGCAGTTTTGTCTTGTACCGTTCGATGTGACTGTGATTACAAGCATTGTTCTGAAGCTGCAGCATACTGCATCGGATGAATGTCCCGGAACGAATGTCCGATGCTATATGCTCCACCCTCATAAGAATGAGTTTAATCACCGTCACATCGAACGGTCCGAGACAAAACTGTCCTGTCCCAGGCAGAATGTCCGATGCAGTATGCTGCCGGCCTTGTTTTTGTTGTGTAGTCAACTGTCCGAAGACAGGTCTGAACGTCATAAGTGATACCAATAAAGAATCACGCATGAGGCAACTAGGCCAGGAGATAGTGGAGTAGGGTGGCCAGTTCCTTTCCCT